>NC_084805.1:18873917-19175584 GCF_963583255.1 Pyrus communis | reverse complement strand
TTCACCTACAACCTCCACTTACTTCACCAACCTCACACACTTACTTCACCAACCTCACACACTTACTTCACCTACAACATCCACCTACTTCACCTACAATTGACATTGATTCTCAACAATTTGAACCTCCAAATTTTTTATTGAAGCAACATTATTCTCAACATTTGTGTCAGTTTTGCTCATAAATTGATGTGTAGTGACAGAAAGAGTATTCACGTTACTAGCAAGTTGAGCAATCATATCTTCCAAATTATTCTTCTTCTCTTGAGGTTGAAAACTTGATGGTGGTTTTTGCACATTTTGATTGTTGACCCAAAAGAGATTTGGATGGTTTCTCCATCGATCCTTGATTATAAGTGTTGGAGTACGGATCGTTATCAGGACATCTGTAAGCATTCACCATGTTCGCTTGCTCTTGAACAAATTTTGAAAAATCAACACTATACAGACAATCAACTGTGGCCTGACCAGGAACTGCACATATCGAACAAACCTCTTGAACTGGTGCTCTCCCATTCATAGAAAGCAAAGTGTCCAGTTTACTAGTAATCGCATCAACTTGTGCCTTTGAAGCAAAATCAGTAGAATTATTAATCTCAAAAACTCCTGCACGTCTTCCTCTTGGACACTTGATATTCTGTGGGAAAAATTAGCTTGCCCACCTTTTAGATTAGAACTCTGGGCTTTCCAATTTACACAAGTTAGACAATTGTGTACTAGCACAAATCTCAAGTAGCAGCACCTCACTTCTATCTTCTTTCGTGCTTTCCTTGTAATTCTTCTAAAAAATCCAGTTTTCTCCGAAAAATAATTTCTATAAAATTCACACAAAACACATCAAATCCAACTGTTTTATATCAAACCATGACTAAATTAATAGGTAAAAGAGATACAAAATATACCTATTATATCAACCTAACACAACTCTATCCCAAGAAGTTATGGATACATTAGCAGCCAAGAATATGCTTTCATTGTAATTGATTATAGTTGACTTTGTATATAATAATTTACTTGATTGTATTCCTTGATTATAGGATCATAGTTGTATATATATATATATTTCAATTCAATGAAAGAAATTCTCATTATGGCAAACATCCTTTTTGTCATTCATTACAAAATCGGTTACCAATACCCAAATCACTCACACGTATGTTTTATTGAAAACACACCAAATGTATATAGGAAGCTGGAAACGCAAAAAAATAGAAAAATTATAAAAACTAATATGAGGCACTATTTTCATTCGCATTGAGGATAGTTAACTGTGCGGGACACTCTTTTTCTCTTCGACTGGATTGAAATCTTCAACAAGATTTTTATCGAGGTTCATATATGCACCCTATCCTCATATGTACGTATTCTACTCAATCCTTAATGAATATTGTGCTTTTCCTATAAAAAAAAAAAAAATTCATGTCAATCTCAAGAGAGATATATTATATATACAAATCAACAGAGGAACTAGAAAAGGTGAGAGATCTTCACAAAAAGATATTTTATGATGGTTGCTGGTAAGGTTTCCCCTACAATTCGACTGTACTTGGTTGGGCTTTTCTCCATTAATTTGCTTTTCACTTCAGGTCAAATAAAAAAGGCTCCTCAATATCTCATCATAACGGCAGATAATATATCAAACGAGACAAATTAATGTGTTTGTTACTTCGGTTAGTGTTGCAATTAAGTAATTAATTTGATTAATTTTGATATTTATTGTGGCAGGGCCAGCAGGGGCACTAGGAGGAGGAAAAACGGATGAGGATTTTTTTGTGGGAATTTTAGAGATTTTCACATTCTAGCTGTTCATCGTACATCGTGGGGCTAATTTTCATCAGATACTATTTGTGTTTAATTTTAAATAAAGGAAGTCAAATTATTTCTAATCGCATGATATATGATGAATGGTTAAGATGTGAAGATCCCTAGGATCCCCACCATTTAGATCTGAATGGGATCCAAATCCGAGTAAAAACACTTAAATGCATGCCTGGGTATATCTGAAAATTACCATTGCGATGCAGCTTGCAACTTCTGGCATAAAAAGAGGGCATGTGTTTAGTATTTGGGAAGAAATATGATGCTTGCTGCTACAATCTCTTGTCCTAAAAAAACTACGAGCCCATTGCAAATACATGTAAGTCTTAAATCAACAAAAAAACTTAACCATATGAAGAGGGGCAAAACTAACCTTTTAGTCTCATGCGTCTGGTTTTAGAAAGTTTGTTTGTTCTTGGCAGCAACAAAATTCAAACGTTGTCAGCTCATGAATTAGCTCGATATGTTGTTAATGATGATATATTTAAACACTCACTTCTATATACTTATTTTCTGATTTGTTTCAATAAAAAAAATGTAACATGTCCTCCAAGTAAATACAATCATAATAGGAAAGAATAACTAAAATAATGGATAACCTAGAACCCAAATCTAAATAGGATTTACATAATCACATATTAAACAATATTCATAGCAATTATGATTTTAAGGGAGTCTCAAAAAATTCAAGGGTACTCAATTAATATTTTAAAATAATGGCGAAAGTATTTCGGTGGTCCTTGTGGTGAGACTTAGATTTGAAGTTGATCCATGTGGTTAAAAAGTTGTTAATCATAAATCTGTGGTCAAGTTTGTTAGCAATCATAGTCCAATCTGAAATTTCTGTCAAAACTCCACAGGTACTAGAAAATTTGGACTAAAGTAATTTATAAAATTCAAGTGTAATTTAATTATGATTTGATTTAAAAGATTTAAAAACTGAAACATTCACAAGTCTTACATCTCTTCCTTAAGATTTTGAGAGATCCACTCAAACTTGAGAAAGAATCTCTAAAAATCAATGAAAACTCTATCAGATTTTGACGAATATTATCAATTTACCTTTTGAATAAAAAAGACTTCATGAATTAAAATCCTTGAGATTAACACTCAAAATTTTACATAAAAAGACTACAAACAATAAACTCTATCAAAATCTATGAATTTACATATTCATTAAAATTCCTTAAAATCCAAATGAATACACCCATAATTTTGAGAAATCTAGCTACCATGGTATTCGAATTGGGCAGGGAAGAGGGGAAACAGAAAATGAAGGTGCAAAAAAGCAAAACTATCAAATGTCAAAGCATTGAGAATAAAAAGAAGATCAAATTCAATTATGATTTGTTCTTTAGGAGAGAAACCACTGCCTAAAAGAAGGCGAGAACCGTATGAGAATCAAAGAAATTAAAGGCCTTAGTGTGTGTGTGTGTGTGTATATATATCCATTACAATTCATGAACTAAAAGAAATATTCATCAACTAAAGAAATTAAAGAGTAACAAATCTTCGCAAAAGGGATATTTTATGATGGCTACTGGCAAGGTTTCTCCAACGGTTCAACTGCACTTGGTTGGGTTTCTCTGCATTATTTTGCTTCTCACTTCAGGTAATTAGGATCCTCAATTTCATAGTATCATGGCACATATTATAAATCCCACAAAACCATGCATTTAGTGTTGCATTTGGCTGAGTTTTTGTAGGAAGCATATTTTTAGGCTTTTTCTTTTCTTTTCCTAAAAGTGTTTTTATAATGAATACGTTGAAATATCTTGTTATAAATCCACATGCTTCAAATTAGTGGGTGCTTTTATATGGATGTTCATTGTCGTATCATGGCCGTTCATTGTACATCCTGCAATCTATTTTCGTTAGATACTATTTGTGTTTAATTTTAAATAAATAAATTCAAAATGATTTCTGACCGGATGATACGATAAACAACTAGAATGTAGGGATCCCTAGAATCCTCACAACTTGGATCCGGATAGGATCCAAATCCCCATACATAAAGTACTTCCATGATCCATAACCAGTTTTCATATTTTCTTCTAAATGCAATTAGCATCAAGATTTCACATAGACAAATCAACGATCCACTACCAATTACACTGATATTATCCTTAGCATTTTATAACAAAAGATTTTATGCAATTTAGTTATGGCTTATGTCGAACTCATTAATTAACTGTTAGAAGAGATTTATTTTTTATTTTTTTAGTACAGAAGTGTTTTTAGTTGCTAAAAACTTTTATTAACTCTTCTAGAAGTAGCCGCAGAACTAAGATCAATGTTGCAATTAACTAATTAATTTGATAAATTTTTAAGAACAATAGTTGGCTACTCAAAGATGAGTAAGAACTCATACTCAAAACTCTTAGTATTTTAATCACAGAGCTTTGTGCTTATGATCAAAACCTTTCATACTATGAATCATACTGTAAAGATTATCTTTGCAAAAAATAAATTAAAACTAGGTTGTTTAGTCAATCTATTATAGCAAATACATAGACGGTTCGTAATACTTTTATCAATCCCATTCATTTATTTTTAAACAGTTTGATGACTAAACGGCCTTAATTTGAATTGATTTTTGCAAAGATGATCTTTATAGGGTGATCTATAATATGAACAGTTCTGATTATAAACACGAAGTTCTATAAATTGATAACAAACAATTTTGAGTAGGAGTTCCTACTTATTTTTTAGTAGCCAAATATTGTTCAATTTTTAATTGTGGATTAACAGTGGCAGGGCCAGCTGGGGCGCTACGACCAACAGTAACTTGCATAGGTTCATGTGACCAATTCCCAGATTGCAATGCGGCTTGCAAAGCCAGGAACCATCCGAAAGGAGGCATCTGCATGGGACCTCTGAAGCGTACTCCGGCTTGCTGCTGCAATGTCGCTTCATGACTAACTGATAATAATTTGGGTTCCCAACTTTACCCTTGTGCAGCAACTTGACAATTTTAAGTTGTGATTGTAACTTGGAATATTTGAAATTAATAAACTTTTGGGACCTTCATCAACTGGCCAAGCTGTTAGTGCTACCATAAGTTCTAATAGTACTCTTTGATAATTGGGTTTCTTTAGGCCCGAAATAACATTTTGGGCCAAGAAGGGTTGATTCGAGAACCACAAACCTCGGCCCAATAAAAATTCTTCAGGCCAATGGGCTTTTGGCCAATGAATAGGATCAATTTGATCGAATCTTTGTGACGGTAGGACCTTGAAGAGATCAAGTGTGGATGGCTCGATCGAATCTTATACGAATTGAAATTGCCAGAGATCAAAATAAGCCTTGGATAAAAATGAATTATCCTAAGGTTAAGCGTATCTACATGATTAGATACGGACGAATTAGTCTCATAATGAGATAAGGTTCACAGTCCTAGTTGGAATCAAAGATGCTGACATTGGTTGGAGATGAAGTTTTGGCCATAAAAGGATAAAACAATATTCAAGCAAATTCTGAGCAAATACAGTCCCATCAGGACTCTACTTCGACATGCTTTTGTTATCATAAATGCCTTACTTATAAAAAGAGCAAGCTTTGCAACAAAAAAGTCTTCAACTCAACAAACAACTCAGAATGTTCTATCCAAAATCCTTCTAATATCCCTGAGGAAAAAAAAAAAAAAAAACTATCCTAACCTCCCCCTCCCCCCGGTCAATACATCTTTAGTTTGGACAAGTAAATAGTATTCTGTTAACAACTGGTGACATCTTCAGTTTGGATTAATCGCACTGGAGCTTTAGAAGCAGTCGATTCTAAAGTACCTCTAGTTTGGATTAGTGAATAGCAATGTTACTAGTTGGTTGGTTATCTATTCAAGTCTTGAAGGCCGAAGAATTCTTAACTCTTTCACCTAAAGAGGTCATCTCATTAGTTTCGGCAAAGTGAGATATTACCCAGTTACCCCTTATTTAGCACAGCAAAAGCTGAACCAATTATTGACCATTGAACTTTACAATGATCTAGTAACCTTGTCTTCAGTTCTAGAACCCAAGCTGAGACATGTTCCTTCCTTAGCTGTAATTGCACGAGTACAAAAGTTAGCAGTGCATTCGACACCACCACCATATATATTCTACTCACTCGACTGAGCTCGGTTGTGAGTTTGCAATCCTGCATTCACAAAAAGAATGTGGTTAGCTCATAGTTACTCAGTTTGCGTGCCACATAGTCTTTGTAATTTCTAGGACCAACAATTGCTGAAATTGGGTACTAGGCAGAATATCCTGCAAATAAAAACTTTGCATAGTAAACTAGTCAAATGAGCTAGTCAACTAGTAACAAGTTAGTCAGTGATATAAAGTGCAGTTGTAAGAACAAAAACTAACTGACCAATATTATTCAACTAATCAGAGCCTTGCCCAGATTAGTTTCACAAAAATAATTCCTAAGTTTGAATACATTTACATATCGGTTCATTATGCAAACAATAATAACAAAGCAATTATGAATTAAAGTATGATGGATTGAGTAGTCAAGCTCACTAATCAACTAAATACAAATTCGTTAGTTAATCAAACACAAATCTATGAATCAAACTTAGTTCACTATGAGTTATCTTAGTCAACAATAAATCAGTTCATTGTCCATAATATGCGTGTAAACTTAGTCTCTAGCACATATCAAATAACGATTCATAGGATGCATGAAACATATGAAAGTAAATAGGAACTGTGACAAGCTTAAGAGACAAAGAACGTAGGAAGTTTTTGCAGACCTTTCAGCTCGTGTAGATTCCTTGGCTCGGGCATGCTTTGAATGGCCTTAATTTTCAATCGATCCACTTCAATGCAACAGTGCTTAACAATGAAGCTGAGGAACTTCCCAAAAGTGATGCCAAATGCACACTTCAACGAGTTCATCTTGAGGTTGTGGTGTCATAGTTTGTTGAACACCATTCGTAAATCTTTTAAGTGATCAGATTTCTTCTTGGTCTTGACAACTACTTCATCTACATAACATTCTACATTTTGTGTAGCATGTCGTTGAAGATCTTCTACATTACACGTTAATATCTAGCCCCAACTTTCTTTAAGCCAAAGGGCATCACCTTGTAGCAGTATATACCTTTTGGAGTGTGGTAGGTTGTAAGTTCCTCGTCTTCGGGAGCTATGCAGATTTGATGGTACCCAGAGGAGCCGTCTATGAATAATAGCGCCTTATGGCCAGTGGTTGCATCCATTATGATTTCGATGATTGGCAAGGGAAAGTCATCCTTCGGGCAAGCATCGTTGAGGTCTCGGAAGTCTACGCAAACACGTATTTGTCCAGATTTCTTAAGGACAATGACGATGTTGGAGATCCACTTAAGGTATTGCACCTTTCGAATGAAGCCTACTTCGATTAGCTTCTCAATCTCAACCTCAATTTATGGGATAAACTTGGATCAATAGCGTCTTCGAGTTTACTTTATCGGTTGCGTTCTAGGTTTGATTGCAAGACGATGCACGATGATGGTAGGGTCAATGCTGGGCATTTCTTTGTAGGTCCAACAATGACGTCTTTGTACTCCATTAGTAGTTGGTAGTACTTTTCGCTCTCGTCCGCACTTAGCAGTGCACTTATGAAGATAGGCTTAGGTTTCTCGCTTGTGCTTAAGTTGAGTTCAATGAGATCATCAACCGTGGCTTGCCCCCCCATCCTCGAGTTGTGGTGACGCAGCAGTGACGTCTTCCTTGGCGATTTCGTCTTCTTTGTCTTCTTGGATTGTGATGTGGAAGACTACTTGGACCTCCTCTGCAGTGCCGTCCCCTTGGGCCTGTTGGCATGAAGATTGGCCAGTGTGGACGATGGTGCGCCTTCTTACCTTCAATGGTCTTTTTGTGTCAACCTCCAAGGTTGTTTGGTGCTTCATCCTTGAAGAAATCGTGTAAAGGTCCATATTTTAATTATATTATATTTGTGATAAAGGAAAAGATTTTGATTTTTATATACTTGTATGCTTCATTTTGTTTAATTCGGTTTTTCCATAAGGTTAGATATTTAGTCACTATTAAATATACGTAGGAAGTGGATAGAAGCCACGTGAAGGTTTTTCTAAGTTTGAGTTGGATAGGCTTGTGAGTTTGAGGTTCTGATTTGGAATTGGGAAAACGCAGGTTGTGGTTAATGAAGTGATTAGGAAAAGTAATAAGTAGGATGGGAGCAT
Source organism: Pyrus communis (assembly GCF_963583255.1). Taxonomy (NCBI): domain Eukaryota; kingdom Viridiplantae; phylum Streptophyta; class Magnoliopsida; order Rosales; family Rosaceae; genus Pyrus; species Pyrus communis. Next base: position 19,167,597 of record NC_084805.1, on the reverse strand, counting down.
CCTTATATTGTTGACAGCACCTCCTCTACGTGTACGCACATATTCGTAACAGGTTAGGGAAATGTTTATCTCTTGCCGCTAGACCATCCAATCAAAGTAGAGCTATTGCCGCATTTTAGCTTCCTATAAATATGGGTTGAACCAAGGGTGCAGAGATCAGTTTCTTACCAGAATAAAAATAAATAAAAAAGGAATTGCAGAGAATGAGAGAGAGAGAGAGAGAGAGAGAGGGAGGGAGGGGGACAAAGAGACGGCCGGCAAAAAGAAGGAAGTGATTAAGACACTAATCCACTACACCCCTGTTAACGCTATGAAACCCAAATTATAGGTAAGGATTTCTTATTCTTTGTTCCTTCCTTACAACTAAAATGAGGAGTAGAAGGGATTAACCTAAATAGAAGCAGTCATCTCTTATTAATTTCGTGAAGTTAACTTATCTGCCGTGGCCCATGGATGGTGTTATACAAGCTAATATGTATATATATATATATATATGCATATATGCAAAGGGTTGTGCGATTATGAAGGAAGAGATCGAAGATTTTTCATACAGTTTGTATTGTAAAATAATAGGGAATGCATAAATGTATATATGGCTACACGTGTAGATTAAGGAATTAGGAAGAAAGAAAAGGAAAATAAGGAGAGCAGGGACCTTAATATGAGAAAATAGGCTATTGAGTTTTGTTTGGCGCAAAGTGCTCTTACCCTTGTTAATTAACGGTTATGGCTTTGATATTGGGTTGCTGAATCTAGAAATGAATGTGGAAAATAAAAGGAGAACATCGGATTTCACAAGGTGTGGTCAATGTCATTGGTTCGTGATTGCTAGCTTTGGAATCCAGGTAGGGGAAATACGGCAGACCTTTAGGGAGATTGGTTTTATTAAATTTCAAGAAGCATTGTATTATTGTTATCGGTCTTGTTGGTTGATTAATGTGATTTGTATTGCTAATTTTGAAAAATCAACACTATACAGACAATCAACTGTGGCCTGACCAGGAACTGCACATATCGAACAAACCTCTTGAACTGGTGCTCTCCCATTCATAGAAAGCAAAGTGTCCAGTTTACTAGTAATCGCATCAACTTGTGCCTTTGAAGCAAAATCAGTAGAATTATTAATCTCAAAAACTCCTGCACGTCTTCCTCTTGGACACTTGATATTCTGTTGGAAAACTTAGCTTGCCGACCTTTTAGATTAGAACTCTGGGCTTTCCAATTTACACAAGTTAGACAATTTTGTACTAGCACAAATCTCAAGTAGCAGCATCTCACTTCTATCTTCTTTCGTGCTTTCCTTGTAATTCTTCTATAAAATCCAGTTTTCTCCGAAAAATAATTTCTATAAAATTCACACAAAACACATCAAATCCAACTGTTTTGTATCAAACCGTGACTAAATTAATAGGTAAAAGAGATACAAAATATACCTATTACATCAACCTAACACAACTCTATCCCACGAAGTTATGGATACATTAGCAGCCAAGAATATGCTTTCATTGTAATTGATTATAGTTGACTTTATATATAATAATTTACTTGATTGTATTCTTTGATTATAGAATCACAGTTGTATATATATATATATTTCAATTCAATGAAAGAAATTCTCATTATGGCAAACATCCTTTTTGTCATTCATTACAAAATCGGTTACCAATACCCAAATCACTCACACGTATGTTTTATTGAAAACACACCAAATGTATATAGGAAGCTGGAAACGCTAAAAAATAGAAAAATTATAAAAACTAATATGAGGCACTATTTTCATTCGCATTGAGGATAGTTAACTGTGCGGGACACTCTTTTTCTCTTCGACTGGATTGAAATCTTCAGCAAGATTTTTATCGAAGTTCATATGTGCACCCTATCCTCATATGTACGTATTCTACTCAATCCTTAATGAATATCGTGCTTTTCCTATTAAAAAAAAAAAAAATTCATGTCAATCTCAAGAGAGATATATTATATATACAAATCAACAGAGGAACTAGAAAAGGTGAGAGATCTTCACAAAAAGATATTTTATGATGGTTGCTGGTAAGGTTTCCCCTACAATTCGACTGTACTTGGTTGGGCTTTTCTCCATTAATTTGCTTTTCACTTGAGGTCAAATAAAAAAGGCTCCTCAATATCTCATCATAACGGCAGATAATATATCAAACGAGACAAATTAATGTGTTTGTTACTTCGGTTAGTGTTGCAATTAAGTAATTAATTTGATTAATTTTGATATTTATTGTGGCAGGGCCAGCAGGGGTACTAGGAGGAGGAAAAACGGATGAGGATTTTTTTTTGAGAATTTTAGGGATCTTTACATTCTAGCCGTTCATCGTACATCGTGGGGCTTATTTTCATCAGATACTATTTGTATTTAATTTTAAATAAAGGAAGTCAAATTATTTCTGATCGCATGATATACGATGAATAGTTAAGATGTGAGGATCCCTAGCATCCCCACCATCTAGATCTGAATGGGATCCAAATCTGAGTAAAAACACTTAAATGCATGCCTGGGTATATCTGAAAATTACCATTGCGATGCAGCTTGCAACTTCTGGCATAAAAAGAGGGCATGTGTTTAGTATTTGGGAAGAAACATGATGCTTGCTGCTACAATCTCTTGTCCTAAAAAAACTACGAGCCCATTGCAAATACATGTAAGTCTTAAATCAACAAAAAAAAACTTAACCATATGAAGAGGGGCAAAACTAACCTTTTAGTCTCATGCGTCTGGTTTTAGAAAGTTTGTTTGTTCTTGGCAGCAACAAAATTCAAACGTTGTCAGCTCATGAATTAGCTCGATATGTTGTTAAGGATGATATATTTAAACACTCACTTCTATATACTTACTTTTTGATTTGTTTCAATAAAAAAAATGTAACATGTCCTCCAAGTAAATACAATCATAATAGGAAAGAATAACTAAAATAATGGATAACCTAGAACCCAAATCTAAATAGGATTTACATAATCACATATTAAACAATATTCATAGCAATTATGATTTTAAGGGAGTCTCAAAAAATTCAAGGGTACTCAATTAATATTTTAAAATAATGGCGAAAGTATTTCGGTGGTCCTTGTGGTGAGACTTAGATTTGAAGTTGATCCATGTGGTTAAAAAGTTGTTAATCATAAATCTGTGGTCAAGTTTGTTAGCAATCATAGTCCAATCTGAAATTTCTGTCAAAACTCCACAGGTACTAGAAAATTTGGACTAAAGTAATTTATAAAATTCAAGTGTAATTTAATTATGATTTGATTTAAAAGATTTAAAAACTGAAACATTCACAAATCTTACATCTCTTCCTTAAGATTTTGAGAGATCCACTCAAATTTGACAAAGAATCTCTAAAAATCAATGAAAACTCTATCAGACTTTGACGAATATTATCAATTTACCTTTTGAATAAAAAAGACTTCATGAATTAAAATCCTTGAGATTAACACTCAAATTTTACATAAATACTACAAACAATAAACTCTATCAAAATCTATGAATTTACATATTCATTAAAATTCCTTAAAATCCAAATGAATACACCCATAATTTTGAGAAATCTACCATGGTATTCGAATTGGGCAGGGAAGAGGGTAAACAGAAAATGAAGGTGCAAAAAAGCAAAAATATCAAATGTCAATGCATTGAGAATAAAAAGAAGATCAAATTCAATTATGATTTGTTCTTTAGGAGAGAAACCACTGCCTAAAAGAAGGCGAGAACCGTATGAGAATCAAAGAAATTAAAAGCCTTAGTGTGTGTGTATATATATATATCCATTACAATTCATGAACTAAAAGAAATATTCATCAACTAAAGAAATTAAGAGTAACAAATCTTCGCAAAAGGGATATTTTATGATGGCTACTGGCAAGGTTTCTCCAACGGTTCAACTGCACTTGGTTGGGTTTCTCTGCATTATTTTGCTTTTCACTTCAGGTAATTAGGATCCTCAATTTCATAGTATCATGGCACATATTATAAATCCCACAAAACCATGCATTTAGTTTTTGTAGGAAGCATATTTTTAGGCTTTTTCTTTTCTTTTCCTAAAAGTATTTTTATAATGAATACGTTGAAATATCTTGTTATAAATCCACATGCTTCAAATTAGTGGGTGCTTTTATATGGATGTTCATTGTCGTATCATGGCCGTTCATTGTACATCTTGCAATCTATTTTCGTTAGATGCTATTTGTGTTTAATTTTAAATAAATAAATTCAAAATGATTTCTGACCGGATGATATACGATAAACAACTAGAATGTAGGGATCCCTAGAATCCTCACAACTTGGATCCGGATAGGATCCAAATCCCCATGCATAAAGTACTTCCATGATCCATAACCAGTTTTCATATTTTCTTCTAAATGCAATTAGCATCAAGATTTCACATAGACAAATCAACGACCCACTACCAATTACACTGATATTATCCTTAGCATTTTATAAGAAAAGATTTTATGCAATTTAGTTATGGCTTATGTCGAACTCATTAATTAACTGTTAGAAGAGATTTATTTTTTATTTTTTTAGTACAGAAGTGTTTTTTGTTGTTAAAAACTTTTATTAACTCTTCTAGAAGTAGCCGCAGAACTAAGTTCAATGTTGCAATTAACTAATTAATTTGATAAATTTTGAAGAACAATACTTGGCTACTCAAAGATGAGTAAGAACTCATACTCAAAACTTTTAGTGTTTTAATCACAGAACTTTGTGCTTATGATCAAAACCTTTCATACTATGAATCACACTGTAAAGATCATCTCTGCAAAAAATAAATTAAAACTAGGTTGTTTAGTCAATCTATTATAGCAAATACATAGACGGTTCGTAATACTTTTATCAATCCCATTCATTTATTTTTAAACAGTTTGATGACTAAACAGCCTTAGTTTCAATTGATTTTTGCAAAGGTGATCTTTATAGGGTGATCTATAATATGAACAGTTCTGATTATAAACACGAAGTTCTATAAATTGATAACAAACAATTTTGAGTAGGAGTTCCTACTTATTTTTTAGTAGCCAAATATTGTTCAATTTTTAATTGTGGATTAACAGTGGCAGGGCCAGCTGGGGCGCTACGACCAACAGTAATTTGCATAGGTTCATGTGACCAATTCCCAGATTGCAATGCGGCTTGCAAAGCCAGGAACCATCCGAATGGAGGCATCTGCATGGGACCTGTGAAGCGTACTCCGGCTTGCTGCTGCAACGTCCCTTCCTGACTAACTGATAATAATTTGGGTTCCCAACTTTACCCTTGTGCAGCAACTTGACAATTTTAAGTTGTGATTGTAACTTGGAAAATTTGAAATTAATAAACTTTTGGGACCTTCATCAACTGGCCAAGCTGTTAGTGCTACCATAAGTTCTAAGGGGGCGTTTGTTGCGCCGGACTATCTCGGACTGGATTAGCTTCAAGGACTAAGTTGGACTGGCTTAGACTAGACTAAACTGGACTAACTTAGTGAAGCGTTTGGTGCAGTATTGGACTAAGAAGCTGGATAATAACAAATTCTAATATTATATTATTTAATATATAAATTATTAATATTTTATTATGATCTTATCTTTTTCTTCATTTTTTCCTACCATTTCCATCCCACTATTTTCCTCTTCTCTCATCATCCCACCCTCTCCCTCTTTTTTTCCTCTTAGACCTCTCAATTCATGTCTCTTTCTCATTCCTGGTCAAACTCCTTATTGATTCCAGTCTCTATTTCTCTGTCCTCCCTCCCTTTCTAGCTATGCGTTGTTCGAATGGAACCTCACGACTCCAATTTTCCAAACGAGTTGCAGGTTTCCCGATGTGTTTTCCGGTCAACCCTCGTTAAATTGGATGAAGTTAGCACCGCCAAAAAATTCATCACCATCCCTAGACCGAGATCTTAGCTTTGAATGCTCGAATCTGTTATGGATTTGAAGAAGCCCAAACATGCTGAGACTTCCAGGCCATTTTCCGGCCACATTCGACCACATTTTGGCCTCGATTCAGGTAAAATTGTAATCTTGTCACTCCCAGCTTCAATTTGGTATATTTTATATGAAAGTTGGTTGTGAAATGGATCTGAAAGAAAGTCGGAAAGTTAATGATTGATCTAGGTGGCCGGAGTTGACGAGGAGTCTGTCGAGAATGGTCATTGAGCATGACGATGACAAGAAAGAGAGGATAGTCTTAGCTAGTCCCATGGTTATTGGGGGGTCTCGCTAAGACCTCTTAGTGAAGGGTTTTGTCCATGCTAGTCCCTTTTAGTCTCATTAATGTTAGTCCCAGCATGGAACAAACACAGTATTGGACTAATAGCTAGTCCAGTCCAGTCCAGTCCAACTTAGCGAGGGCAAACAAACGCACCCTAATATTACTCTTTGATAATTGGGTTTCTTTAGGCCCGAAATAACATTTTGGGCCAAGAAGGGTTGATTTGAGAACCACAAACCTCGGCCCAATAAAAATTCTTCAGGCCAATGGGCTTTTGGCCAATGAATAGGATCAGTTTGATCGAATCTTTGTGACGGTAGGACCTTGAAGAGATCAAGTGTGGATGGCTCGATCGAGTCTTATACGAATTGAAATTGCCAGAGATCAAAATAAGCCTTGGATAAAAATGAATTATCCTAAGGTTAATAGTATCTACGTGATTAGATACAGACGGATTAGTCTCATAATGAGATAAGGTTCACAGTACTAGTTGGAATCAAAGATGCTGACATTGGTTGGAGATGAAGTTTTGGCCATAAAAGGATAAAACAATATTCAAGCAAATTCTGAGCAAATACAGTCCCATCAGGACTCTACTTCGGCATGCTTGTGTTATCATAAATGCCTTACTTATAAAAAGAGCACGCTTTGGAACAAAAAAGTCTTCAACTCAACAAACAACTCAGAATGTTCTATCCAATATCCTTCTAATATCCCTGAGGAAAAAAAAAAAAAAAAAAACTATACTAACCTCCCCCTCCCCCCGGTCAATACATCTTCAGTTTGGGCAAGTAAATAGTATTCTGTTAACAGCTAGTGACATCTTCAGTTTGGATTAACCGCACTGGAGCTGTAGAAGCAGTCGATTCTAACATACGTCTAGTTTGGATTAGTGAATAGCAATGCTACTGGTTGGTTGGTTATCTATTCAAGTCTTGAAGGCCGAAGAATTCTTAACTCTTTCACCTAAAGAGGTCATCTCATTAGTTTCGGCAAAGTGAGATGTTACCCAGTTACCCCTTATTTAGCACATCAAAAGCTGAACCAATTATTGACCTTTGAACTTTACAGTGATCTAGTAACCTTGTCTTCAGTTCTAGAACCCAAGCTGAGACATGTTCCTTCCTTAGCTGTAATTGCACGAGTACAAAAGTTAGCAGTGCATTCGACACCACCACCATATATATTATACTCACTCGACTGAGCTCGGTTGTGAGTTTGCAATCCCGCATTCACAAAAAGAATGTGGTTAGCTCATAGTTACTCAGTTTGCGTGCCATATAGTCTTTGTAATTTCTAGGGCCAACAATTGCTGAAATTGGGTACTAGGCGGAATATCCTGCAAATAAAAACTTTGCATAGTAAACTAGTCAAATGAGCTAGTCAACTAGTAACAAGTTAGTCAGTGATATAAAGTGCAGTTGTAAGAACAAAAACTAACTGACCAATATTATTCAACTAATCAGAGCCTTGCCCAGATTAGTTTCACAAAAATAATTCCTAAGTTTGAATACATTTACATATCAGTTCATTATGCAAACAATAATAACAAAGCAATTATGAATTAAAGTATGATGGATTGAGTAGTCAAGCTCACTAATCAACTAAGTACAAATTCGTTAGTTAATCAAACACAAATCTATGAATCAAACTTAGTTCACTATGAGTTATCTTAGTCAACAACAAATCAGTTCATTGTCCATAATATGCGTGTAAACTTAGTCTCTAGCACATGTCAAATAACGATTCATAGGATGCATGAAACATATGAAAGTAAATAGGAACTGTGACAAGCTTAAGAGACAAAGAACGTAAGAAGTTTTTGTAGACCTTTGAGCTCGTGTAGATTCCTTGGCTCGGGCATACTTTGAATGGCCTTAATTTTCAATCGATCTACTTCAATGCAACAGTGCTTAACAATGAAGCTGAGGAACTTCCCAAAGGTGATGCCAAATGCACACTTCAACGAGTTCATCTTGAGGTTGTGGTGTCGTAGTTTGTTGAACACCATTCGTAAATCTTTTAAGTGATCAGATCTCTTCTTGGTCTTGACAACTACTTCGTCTACATAACATTCTACATTTTGTGTAGCATGTCGTTGAAGATCTTCTGCATTACACGTTAATATCTAGCCCTAACTTTCTTTAAGCCAAAGGGCATCACCTTGTAGCAGTAGATACCTTTTGGAGTGTGGTAGGTTGTAAGTTCCTCATCTTCGGGAGCTATGCAGATTTGATGGTACCCAGAGGAGCCATCCATGAATGATAGCGCCTCATGGCCAGTGGTTGCATCCGTTATGATTTCGATGATTGGCAAGGGAAAGTCATCATTCGGGCAAGCATCGTTGAGGTCTCAGAAGTCTACGCAAACACGTATTTGTCCAGATTTCTTAAGGACAATGACGATGTTGGAGATCCACTTAAGGTATTGCACCTTTCGAATGAAGCCTACTTCGATTAGCTTGTCAATCTCGACCTCAATTTGTGGGATAAGCTTGGATCAATAGCGTCTTCGAGTTTGCTTTATTGGTCGCATTCCAGGTTTGATTGCAAGACGATGCACGATGATGGTAGGGTCAATGCTGGGCATTTCTTTGTAGGTCCAACAAAGATGTCTTTGTACTCCATTAGTAGTTGGTAGTACTATTCGCTCTCGTCCGCACTTAGTAGTGCACTTAGGAAGATAGGCTTAGGTTCCTCGCTTGTGCTTAAGTTGAGCTCCTTGAGATCATCAACCGTGGCTTGCCCCCCCCTATCCTCGAGTTGTGGTGACGCAGCAGTGACGTCTTCCTTGGCGATTTCGTCTTCTTTGTCTTCTTGGATTGTGATGTGGAAGATGACTTGGACTTCCTCTGCAGTGCCGTCCCCTTGGGCCTGTTGGCATGAAGATTGGCCAGTGTGGACGATGGTGCACCTTCTTACCTTCAATGGTCCTTTTGTGTCAACCTCCAAGGTTGTTTGGTGCTTTATCCTTAAAGGAATCGTGCAAAGGTCCATATTTTAATTATATTATATTTGTGATAAAGGAAAAGATTTTGATTTTTATATACTTGTATGCTTCATTTTGTTTAATTCGGTTTTTCCATAAGGTTAGATATTTAGTCACTATTAAATATACGTAGGAAGTGGATAGAAGCCACGTGAAGGTTTTTCTAAGTTTGAGTTGGATAGGCTGGTGAGTTTGAGGTTCTGATTTGGAATTGGGAAAACACAAGTTGTGGTTAATGAAGTGATTAGGAAAAGTAATAAGTAGGATGGGAGCATCCTTATATTGTTGACAGCACCTCCTCTACGTGTACGCACATATCCGTAACAGGTTAGGGAAATGTTTATCTCTTGCCGCTAGACCATCCAATCAGAGTAGAGCTATTGCCGCATTTTAGCTTCCTATAAATATGGGTTGAACCAAGGGTGTAGAGATCCGTTTCTTACCAAAATAAAAAAAAATAAAAAGGGAATTGCAGAGAAAGAGAGAGAGAGAGAGAGAGAGAGAGAGAGAGAAAGAGAGGGAGGGGGACAAAGAGACGGTCGGCAAAAAGAAGGAAGTGATTATGACACTAATCCACTACACCCCTGTTAACGCTATGGCACCCAAATTATAGGTAAGGATTTCTTATTCTTTGTTCTTTCCTTACAACTAAAATAAGGAGTAGAAGGGATTAACCTAAATAGAAGCAGTCATCTCTTATTAATTTCGTGAAGTTAACTTATTTGCCGTGGCCCATGGATGGTGTTATACAAGCTAATATATATATATATATATATATATATATATATGCATATATGCAAAGGGTTGTGCGATTATGAAGGAAGAGATCGAAGATTTTTCATACAGTTTGTATTGTAAAATAATAGGGAATGCATAAATGTATATATGGCTACACGTGTAGATTAAGGAATTAGGAAGAAAGAAAAGGAAAATAAGGAGAGCAGGGACCTTAATATGAGAAAATAGGCTATTGAGTTTTGTTTGGCGCAAAGTGCTCTTACCCTTGTTAATTAAGGGTTATGGTTTTGATATTGGGTTGCTGAATCTAGAAATGAATGTGGAAAATAAAAGGAAAACATCGGATTTCACAATGTGTGGTCAATGTCATTGGTTCGTGATTGCTAGCTTTGGAATCCAGGTAGGGGAAATACGGCAGACCTTTAGGGAGATTGGTTTTATTAAATTTCAAGAAGCATTGTATTATTGTTATCGGTCTTGTTGGTTGATTAATGTGATATGTGTTGCTAATTGGACAAATACAGCTTATGCGTGTTTACTTGTTATTAGTTATGGAATTATTGGTGAACTATTATTGGTTGAGAATATACTATGGTATATGTGAATGATAAATGAAAGTATTTGTGAATCATTCATAATTGGTCGTGTGGTTAGAGTTTCAATGGTGAGAAGGAATTGGAAATGAGGGTAGTTGGAAAAGATCTTTTGTGTAGTTGAGCCGAACTCTTAGTAGGTACCAAGTCTCAGGCAAGTCCACAAAGCACAGTTTCTTTGAGGGTAATTCGGGATTGGTGATGAAGGATTTTGACAAGATGACTAACAAAAGGAGAAATTAGGATGATTGAGTTACAGAGGGTTAATTTGTATATTAGAACATTCGAACCCCCATTGCAGAGGTAAAATGCATGGTATGGGACGTGCAGGTCTGCGTGTTTTATATAATATAAATTAACGGGGGTAGCTGAAGAGGTTGCAATGCATTCATTCATTATTATCCATAATGATTTGATATTTGGCTATCTGATTTAATGACACTTAATTTAATATTGTCAATATACTGTGGTAAGGTTATGTCCCTACTAAGCTGTTGAAGCTCATCCCTTTATTGTTATGCAGGTTTTTGAACTAGACATTCAAGACGGTAGGCAGGATGAGATCAGATTAGATGTGATGATAGAATGTTATTCATTTATTTATTGTATGTTGTAAAGAATTCTTGATTTGTTAACTAATCATGAGTTATTTTAATAAGAGGAATATATTTTCCAACTCATTCTAGTTTCCTTTTATTTATTGAGCTTTTAACTCACGTTTCGGATTCGAGTTTCAGTTTTTATTACCGACCCTGGGTCCAGGATGTGACAGAATGGTATCAGAGTATAGGGATTAACACAACCTTGGATAAAGTTGTGGTGACATTTGGATAAGTTGGACTTAAAGGAACTAGAGCCTTGGTACTTAGAACTTTGTATTTAATGGAGTTTGATACTTGACTGGTGATTTCATTTTGAGTATATTAGTATGAGAGATTAGTACTGTAGTTATGAAGGGTAGTGTTACGGGTTGTTAGAAAGTGACGTATTTCATTTCACTAAATGTTTATTTTGAATTTTATCTTTGTTTTCATCATATGTTAGTTAGTTAGAATACAATCAACTAGTTGGAATTCCCAGTCATGATCATATATTGTTGGATATTCTCTGTTGCTCAATGAAATGTTTTGGATTATATAAAAGTGGTTGTAAGCTAGATTCTTTCTGTTGAGGTATAGTAGATGAAAATGGCTACCATACCTATGTTTACTTAGTTTTGCAAACGTGATCCCTCTTGGAGAATTGAGAGTTAAGGGTTGTCTGGATACAAGTGACTTTCGTAAAGTTGAAGTTTAGATTACTAGAGTAATCATTCATCTGATTAAGTTTCGGAAAAGAAATGAATTTGGATATGGCACATTCCTAGTCAGATAAAATAAAAGTAGTGGTCAAGAGAAATTCTCATTCCTATATAGTTATGGGCTATGTGAGCTGTAAAATGAAATTTACGAATGTCGTTGGTGAAAATAAGAGAACCAACATAGTGGGCCGAATAATAGGTCACAATTTTGAACGTTGTAAACGATTGAGCTATATGAAGTACTATTTGTAGTTGATGTGTATGTGATACTAGAATTAACTAAGATGAATTATTGTACTATATGGATAAATGAGCATTGAGTTTGATCTTTTGATAGTGGAAAACAATTATAGTAAAGAAATGAATATTACTTGGTTTGATATTGTGATGTTAGCAGAATGATATTGGAGAATTGGAAATGGTGATATTTCTTAAAGGAATGATAATGATATGTTTCTAAGTTTCAAGGGAAGAGAGATCAATCAAGGATTAGAAAACTGAATTGTTTTGACTTACTGGAGAGAAATACAATGAGGTTGGAATGGTAGGTTGTAAGATGTATCTATGCGGTAGCATATGGTCATTAAGTTGTATGAGCTTGATGATAATAATTTCGAGAGTTTGAGGATTTTTAGGGATTGGGGGTTAGTTCATATATTTAAACACTTGGGATCAAGTGGTATAAGTATGGAATGGGACGTACAAGGTGTGGTGTTTAGTTATGTGGATTAACGGGTATAGTTAAAGTGTTTGCATTGCAATCTTACGCCTCATTCTGATTATGGTTTTAATTCTGCTATGTTAATTATACTCTACTATTTTAGTAATGAAGGTATAGGTCCTTACTGAGCTTTTTAAGCTCACCCTAACTAAATTTTGCAGGTACAGAACCAGAAACCTAAAAGTTTGCTTGTTGTCTGTTGTGTAACTATGTATAAAGAAATAAAAAGATGAGCTTGTTGGCTTTTGCTCTCTTGTTTGAATAAAGAACTACTTTTGGCTAAGCTACTTTTGAATAAAGAACTACTTTTTCTTTCTGAGTAGTTCATAAGTTGTAATTTTGGCTAAAACTTTCAGTAATGATATGTTGTTCAGTTGAATTTTATTCCAAGCAAGTTCTACATGTTTTTATTTCATGTCACATACTTAATTATATTAGTTAAGCTTATAATTAAGGTGTGATTCATGTTCTAAACCAAGGTTTAAGTAAATCCTTGGGTTAAGGCGTGACAAATCGAGCTTCAAACGTCGTCTTTTTCTGCTAGACCGTCAAGCTTTTCTTCCCTTGGCATTGTCTTCCTCTTTCTAGAAGGCATCTTGGTTTCTTCAAGTCTTTCCAAAGCTGACCGTCGCGGAGAAGAGCTAGCCGTGTTGCTTTGTTTCTTAGGTTTTGACAACCTTTCGAAAGCAAAGCTTTGGGGTGTTGGCATGTTAAGCCTTTTGAAGACAAAGGTTTAGTCTTGACCACCAATGCGATCAAGTGAAAAAATTATGGGTTTTGATTTATTCAGCCTATCAAAGACTGATGTTCGAGGGGCGGGTTTAGGCTCTTCTTGATTTTGTTCAACGCTCACGCTGATGTGTTGAGCACTAGCGTTTTTCGCTTTGCTTGAAGTCTTCATGAGTGTATTTGGTGTGTGAAGTTAAGTCCAACTTTTTTGTTGTCAACTCTGTAACTATGCTCTTTCAAATTCTTTTGAGTCTCGGTGAGATCACGTTCTTTGTCGTTGACGGTGTTTGCATTCTTCTTTCCAAGATTTGAAGATGAGGCGAAATCATACCTAACCTTTGACATGAGTTTTTAGGCGTTTAGGTCAAAACCTTCTTCAGTATTTTTGGTTGAAAGCTTGGTTCTGCCCCCTTTGGCAGGGGTTTTACGAAACCTAGTGGTGGTTTTAAAACTTTAGTGTTGCTTAGCTGTGCTAGAGGTAAAACCACATTTGTCTTCAGCAGCTTTACATCGTCCTTGTGCAGTTGTGTGACGGCTTTGCTTGTTCCAATTTTGAATGGGGATTGCCCATTCTTTCTTCTCGACATTAGGATGTATCGGAAGACGGGTGTGTTTGGTCCTTTTTAGGGCATCACATTTCCTTTGATTGTTGTGGCCTTAGTAGGCTCATCATCATTTTTGCTTGAAGATGGCATGGCTTCCCTTTCTTGTTTCTTGGGCACAGCTTATCACTCCTATTTCTTAGGTGCGGCTTTGCCTGTGGATTTGATTTCTTTTGGAAGAGCTTTGAGCACCATGTCTTCATCCATGTGGAACTTCGCGTTTGCGAAGTATAATTCGGCTATGGTGAATAGCTTGGTGTCGACTTGTATCATCTTTACTCCTTTTCGATAGAACTTTAAGCATTGATGAAGGGCGGACGACACTACTCCATTTTCGTGGATCCAAGGCATTCGTAAGAACAAGCTGTAGGAAGTTCTTGCATCAATCACGTGGAATAGCATGCTTGATTTGAGTTCGCCAATAGTCATCTCCACTCGGAACATACCCATCGCTCTTTGTCCTCCTTGGTTAAAACGTTGGATTATGAGGCGATTTCGGGATACTTCACTCACCTTGATGTTGATTGTGGCCATTGTTGACTTTGGCATGATATTTATGGCCAACACACCATCCAGTTCTTTCTTATGTACCCAGAGATGAAGATAAGACGATTGTGAAGCTTTAACCCTAGCAGCAAGTCTTTGTCAATGAAGTTAATTGCATTATGGGCGGCACAACATGTGGAATATTCATATGGCTGAAACTTCAAGCCTTCGTCCTCGCTTACTTACACCTCATGGTCATTGGGACTTTCCAAGACCGCTACTAGTGTTTTTTGCATCTCCTTGGGCAATTGTAGTGCTTCCTTGATGCTAAAGTGTGCTAATAAGTTTTCTTTGGCCGTGAGGTCTTCTCTTCCTTGATGGCGATAGCTTTGCCCTTTGAGGGCTCTTCTATCTCCATTTCAACCATGTAATAGGCAACAGTAATGCACTGTTGGAAAAATTCATTTGGGAAATACTCGTGCAATGAGACAGGAATGAACAACTCTTGCTCCATGAGTTCCTCTATGTACGTTGGCTTAGTAGCTCTTACGCTCTTGTTGGGCTTCCTATTTTTGCAGCGGCGGTGCTTCCACCTTTGGCCATGTGGCTTGTGGTCTTAGCTTCCTTTTCTTTTTATCTGTCACTAGTGTCCACCTTTCTTTATCGTCAGTACATGTATTTTGGTCACTTGTCCTCAGCGATGGTTGTGCAGAAGGTGCCGTGTAGCTTGAGCATAGATGGGAATGGTCAGGCGTCACTTGGAGAGGCATGGGTTGGAAAGATCCAAATGCAATTGTAGTAGTATGTGTTGCGATCATGTCTTCAAGGGAAAACTTGATTTGCCTTTGTTGTGCTAGCTTCTTGATGAGCTTCTTGAGGATGAAGCACTTACCGACAGGATGACGTATGATACGATGGTATTTGCAGTACCTAGGATCATTAATACATCTTTTCAGGGCGCTTGCATTCAGGTAACTTAATCACTTTCTTTTCCAGCAAGTTATCTAGCATTGCAGCTACATCAGAGTTAGGAAAGGGGTACGTCTTCTACTCTAGTTCCCTCAAGGTTTTTTGTACCTGTCTTGGGTGCGAGAAGACTTACCTCTCTTCATCTGCTTCATTTTATTTTTGGTGGAGATCTTGAGAGAAGAGGAGGAAGTCTTGATGGGGTTAATATGGATGTCAAAAGCTTCCTTGGCAGGCTTTTTCCCAGTCTTGTCTACCTTTGGGGCGAACACCTTATCCTTTTTTAAGTTGGTGATCGGCTCTTTCTTTCCATGATTGGAAATACTCAGCTCCATGTCATGGGATCGAGTTGCCAATTCTTCAAATGTTCTGGGTTTTATGCCTTGGAGGATGTAATGTAACCCCCAGTGCATGCCTTGAACAGACATCTCAATGGCGGAGGTTTTAGAAAGTTGATCTTTGCAATCCGGACTTAATAAACGCCATCTATTGATGTAGTTGATGACAGGTTCATCCTTCCACTTTTTCGAACTCGTCAGCTCCAGCATGTTTACAGTGCGACAAGTGATGTAGAAGCAGTTGAGGAATTCCCTTTCAAGCTAGTCTCAGCTGTTGATAGACTCGGGTTCGAGGTCGGTGTACAATCAAAGGCGCCAAGTTCACTACCCCTCACTCTTATGGACGGCCTTGATGGGTTTATTGGACTTTCAAGCCTTTTGTGTTTTCAAGTTGTCATACAACTTGAGTTATTGGACTTGACATTCAAATCCCATTGGACCTTGAGATCCAAAACTAACCCGAGGTCTAATACAAACTTATTCGTTTGATTAAATAATCCTAGCCATAAATAATTAAACCATTTAATTATCCTTACTCATCTTCATTGTTTCTTCAATCTCTACCTTACACGGTGTACGATCCATTAGGTTCCTTTTAGCGAGGCAGTGGGCGATTAGAACTCTTCAAATCGATTATGAATTGAAACATCCTTTCAATCCTCCCTTTAGTGATTATATACAATTAGGGTTTCCACAAATCGTAAGTGACACCTAGCAGTATATTATGGCTACCCAAGCTAATTAGAAGAGGTGGAGAACCTATTCAGTTTAGGATTACAATGCAATACGGTCTTTCTCTAATACAATACTGTTGACCACATTGTTTGGTTTGATAGTTTGTTCATGTCTACTATACAATGTGATTATTTTACTTATATGATTACCTTGAATGTGATTTGGAACGACTTCCTAAATCTCATTCATACTCTGGCCAGAGATTCTTAATCATATCATAGAGTATTCTCCCTCAAATGATTTGAATGTTAGAGATCCCTTGTTGTGCATTCACTTGCCTTTATGGTTAAAAGGCTTAACCCCAACTATGCCGTGAACACCCTTTGATGGAGTGACTTTGACATAGTCAAAGATTAAGGATCTAACCACAAGACAACTTTGATGCCTCAAGTTTAAGGACTACTTTGCATTATCTCAACCATGAGTTCTCATGTGACATAAGTATGAGAACTCCTTGTTGATCGCGTTCAGTGGACTCATTCTCTATTGAGCACCTATATGCTTATCTTGGTGTCAGTCACACCAATGACTCAAGATCAGTCACTCTCTCTAAGAGAAGACATAGCATGTATTAATCTTAGTGGACTGTCAATGCCCAATTGGCAATCTTATGATTAGGAACATTTAGGATATGTATACGATAGAGAATGGTCTCATGTATCTAACTTCTTTAGATCACACTCTCCAATTACATATTCCTTGGACTTATCATTTAAGCATATAACGTTTATATGAGACGGCTTTAAACAATAATATTTGCCCTTTATATTAAACTATATTAGTTTAACGTATGAAATGTCCCTAAAGTATCATCATATGATTGGCTTTCAGGGCACATTTCCAACACACCTTCCCTTCAGGAGAAAACCTATCAGGAGGCACACCTCGATTTTGTCTTGGTGGCAATTTATATGTAATCACATTTTTACATGGATTAGTTACACAATTATCTACAATACTTACCTCAGGTATATTCAGAGAAGATGTATTTGGCGGCATTTTGGGGCTGAAGAGATAGGGTGACATACTGGCATGCTCGACAAGAGAAGGTGTACTAGGCTCGGCAAGTTGCTATTGGACAACAAAGTTTTCCTCGGCAGCAGTTGGTCAAGAATCTTCTACGGTTTCAGTCAAAACCGGCCGAACATCTGCTACGACACCTCCAGCCTAATTTTATGTACACTCGGCACCAACAGTTCCAGGTTCTACATGATTTTCAACAGTCAAATCTCCTCCTAAATCCAACCAACTCAAATTACCAACAGTGTTCTCCCCCTGGTAATTTGAAGTTAAAGTTACTAGAGTATAGAAATATTTCGTTTCAGAAAAGGTCACATCCATGGTTACATATATATGCTAGGTCTCAAGATGGTAACACTTATACCCTTTTTGGTGAGATGAGAATCCCACAAAGACACACTGTAGTGCACACGGATCCAATTTACTACGATGAATTTTCTGAATATGAACATAAGCCACACATCCTAATACTCGAGGGGTGAAAATATTACTAGACACCATTGGAGCATGTTGAGTGGGGACTTAAAGAGGTGTTTGAAACCCAACAACCTGAGAAGGCATACGATTAATTACATACACGGCATAAGTAATAGCTTTAGGCCAAAAATGCTTGGGAACAAAGGCACCAAGGAGCAAAGCACGGGCTGTTTCCAAAGGTGGTGATTTTTACGTTCAGCAACCCCATTTTGTTGTGGGGTATGCGGACATGTTGTTTCATGGAGAATTCCTTGATCACAAAGAAACTCCTACAACTCAAAATTAATATATTCCCCTCCATTATCAGAACATAGAACTTTAATAATCAAAGAATATTACGTTTGAATCATCTTTGCAAAGGACCGAAATACTGCACCAACATCACTTTTATTTTTCAACACATGGAGCCATGTCATACGAGTGCAATTGTCAACAAACCTAACAATTTAATTCCAGAAGTGGTAACAACTGGAGAAGGCCCCCAAACATTTGAATGCACAAGATCAAACGGAAAAGGTCTTTTATTCATACTAGGAGGAAACGAAGCACGATGGCTTTTAGCAAGAATACATACTTCACAATGTAAGTCTGATTCATTTATTCCACTAAATAACCAGGCAACATACGCCTTAAATATCCAAAAATGCAGGACCTAATCGGCAATACAATAACCATACTTCTTGTAAATTACTATCATGGAACACTAGAATTGCATTAGCTCTGCCAGGAATGACGTTATCCACGTAGTATAACCCCTCTCTCTTAGTGCCATGCCCAATTATCTCCTTGGTCTGAATATCCTAAAGTAGACAAAATGACGGATACATTAGAACAACAGAATCCAATTGTTCAGTAACATGTGGTATTGATAGTAAATGATGTGATAAAGACGGAACAAGTAAACATCGGTGTAAAGGGAGAGATGTCATGCGATACACAGTGCCAGCACCAACAAGTGCATAAGTACCATTGGCAGTCACAATATATTCCCTATGAGACGTCATATATTGAAACACATTCTTATCATATGTCATATGATCCGTTGCACCATAGTCCAGAATCTAACCTGTATAATGCTCAGTATTGAAGGCCAAAAGAACATGCCCCACAGTACATGTGTTGGAGGACGAGTCAACAGAGTTTGACTCAGGTCATTGGAGGTAGGCTTGGCCTTCTTAGCTTTTGGTGGAGCAGTAGTAAGGGAGGCACGGCTCCATTATTTTCAGCACTCCCACACTCCTTGGCACGTAGCTTTTTCTTCAATTTTGGAAACCAATCAGGCACCCCATGCTTAACAAAACATGTAACTTCAATATGACAGGTTTGACCACAGAAAGTACACTTCAAATCGTCTTTATTTTCTCGGGTAAAGGCACGAGAATTCAAAGATTGATTTGAAGCAATATTAGGATAGGGGATGCAGATGGCCGAGAGACCATAGCCATGGATGACATCCCTCCTTAATTGTTACTCTCACTCATCATAGTGGCATGTCGTTTTGCTTCCTGCCTAACAACAGAAAAAACCACCTCGACAGATGGTAAGGGTTAAATACGTAAAAGATCACTACACACTTTATCAAAGATGTCATCCAACCCCACTAAAAAAGCATACACACGATCAAGTTGAATTTCTTCACGAAGTGTCTTGAGATCCGTAGCACATTCCATCTTGATTGATCTCCGTTGATCTAACTTTTGCCAAACATATTTGAGGTTTGCATAATAACAAGATGACCTTCTTGACAAAGTCGAAACGATTTTACTTTCAATTCATAAATTTGAGAAATATTTGAACCATAGTAATACGTTTGAGCCACCTCTTCCCAAACTTCTTTTGCAATACGCAGGTAAATTAAAAATCTCATAATAGCAGGTTCCATGAATTGATCAGCCATCCTTTTGTTATTGCATTCCATGTCTCCCATGTCTCATACTCAACACTATCCTCAGCAGGTTCCTTGGTACTCCCTGTCACAAAACCCTTTCTACCACGTCTAGCGATGTGCATCTCCAATACCTTGGACCAAAGAGGATAATTTGATCCATTCAGCATTGGAGGATGCATCATTTTGAATAACGACAGGATTCAACACTGGATTGTTGGTTGCTATACGAGAACCACCCTCCAATTTCAGCATTGAGTCATCTCCCACGGAAGTCATTCTGACTTACGCGCACGGCTCTTGATGCAGCAATCCACTTTGCATAGCAAAGTGCACGACACAACACGATCACACACACGGTGCAGCCTAACTTATTGTTGCAAGAAGATGCAAAAATAAGTCGGTCGACCAAGCACAATAGCATAAGGTTACGGTAAACCTAGGCTCAGATGCCAAATAGAATTTTACGGCTTAATTCTCATTGTATTACATTACTAAAATATATACAAAATACAATCCTTATTCCATAAGGAAACAATAATCAATAAAGGACACAAACATATATCCTTCCTAATAAAGGACTCCTAATATTCACTATATATTTACATACCCATTCTAATACTAACTCACGTTTACACTCATTTGTTATAAAGTATAAGATGAAATTAAATTTCAACAACCAATATTGTACTACTTTATTATGGTATCCTCATTAAGTGAAAAGGGAAAAGAACAATGCACAATCTTTGATTATAATCAATGCCTGGTCAAGTTACGGCATGACTACCATTTGTCATATTAGCAGCGCGATTTAAAATGTTCACCATGCCAAGAACACGGTAAGGTCTTTTAGGCATGTTAGTCATTTGGAATCACTAGAAAAGTAAAAGATGAAATCTAGTTTAAATTTCTCCGAAATCTATATGTCAATATATTATTGTATATTAAGTGAAAAGTGAGATTATAATCAACGCATGGTCAAGTTATGGGATGACTATGATTTGTCATCTAGGCAATGTATTTTAAAATGTCCACCATGCCGACACGGCGAAGTCTTTTATGCATGTTAGCCATTTGGAATCATTAGAACAGTAAAAGATGTAATCCAGTTTAAATTTCACTAAAATCAATGCGTCATTAGGTTGCGTTATCTTCATGGAGCTAAAAGTTAGAGGTTGACACAAATTTTGATTATTATCAATCAATGCGTCATTAGGTTAGCGATTTAAATGACCACGATGCCGAGAACACGGAAAATCATTTCGGCATGTTAGTCATTTGCTATCACTACACAAGTAAGAGATGAAACCCAGCTGAAATTTCAACAAAATCAACGTGTCATTAGGTTATCCTAGTTAAGTTGAAAGTGAAAATTTGAGACCATAAGCCTTGATTATAGTCAATGCATGCATGGTTAAGTTGCGGCATGACTACTATTTGTCATATGGGCAGTGCGATTTAAAAAGGAAAATAATAAGGAGTTTCATGTATGTTAGTTATTTGTTATCAAAGTAAATGATGAAATTCAATTTAAATTTCAACAAACCCAATGTGTTTCTACTTTATGGTATCCTCATTAAGTGAAAAGTGAAGTAATTAATGACATCAGAAGCTTTATTAGTGGCATGGATAAGTTATGACATAACTATCGTTTGTCATTTGAGTTGCGTAGTGTGATTTTAAAATGCCCACCGTGTCCCTGCAAAGAACATGAAAATGTGAAAGACCATCGTTAGTCACTTGTTATCACTAGAAAAGTAGAAGATGAAATCCAATTCAAATTTTAACAAAATTTATGGATCATTAGGTTTTGGTATCCTTATTAAGTAAAAGTGAAAGACCAATGCCACAATCTTTGATTATAATCAATGCCTAGTCAAGTTACGACATGATTAACATTTGTCATATAAAAACAGTCTGATTTAAAATACATGCTCACCATGCCAAGAACATGGTAAGGCCTTTAGGCATGCTAGCCAATAGGAATCACTAGAAAAGTGAAAGATGAAGAGTTTAAATTTCCCAAAATTAATGTTTGATTAGATTATAGTAAATTTAGTGAAAAATGATATTATAATAAATGTAACATGACTACCATTTATCAGGCAGTGTATTTTAAAATATCCATCACACGTAAGAATTGAATCTAAAATCTCTTATTATAAATAAAAATAAATATCAATAGACAATAAATGATAGCGTTAGTTATTTCTTATGTATTAATAACGAATACGATAGAGTTTGGTCGACAAAAATATATTCTTTGGTTTATGATAATTAAAAATATGAGTTTAGTGAAGCCAAAACTCAAAAGTAACCAGCTATAAAACATAAGAATTAAGTCAAGGGGACGAGCTTCATCCACACAAATTCTTTCTCCGTGTATATTTAGGAAAAATCAAGAGAGACAAATTTCAATTAATCTGAGGTGGCTGTTCGTTATTGGGTTACATCACCCAGACCCACGTGAGACTCCACAAACCCTAAGTCGCATAGAACAAATCCGAAGTGACTGTGATGTACGGAAACAAGAAAGCCTAATAGCAAGCAGCCAGCTACGAAACTGAAAAGGGTCCCGCACCACAGGAAATGATTCGGCCGTCAGGAATTGTGGAGCTGTATAGGTGTGAATCTAACTGTCGCTTGTACAGTGGCGTCAGCTATCGGGAAAAGATAGAGTGAGTTGAAACGGAAAGAAATTTTTCAATATGACCGGCACACTAGATGATATATTAGTGTTATTATACAAATAATGAAATATATATATTAAAATAAGAAATTATTATTAACATTCTAAAAATTTCATTTTACACTTCATACAAGTGTAGTTTTCTTACTAATTATAAAAAATTTAAAGTGCAAAATAAAATTTTTAGAGTACAATAACAGTTCTCTTAAAATATTAATAATTTAAAAAAAAAATATTTCTCATCACTTTCCATAAAAATACATATACTAGGGTTTAGGAGCTATGTACTATTAATGTTCTCGTTATAATTAAAAATTTCTTGTTACGTCAGAAGTGCATGGACGCGTAGCAGCAAATGGTGATTCCCGCCGCTTCACCCAGGAATCCAGACAAGGCTTGTTAGGTCAATTATGGAACCTTCATATTTTATTTTCTTTGTTTTTAGAAAATATTTTGGACTTTTTGTAGTTGAGTTAATTACAATCTAACCAATAGAAATTACAAAAACCTAGTCGGTCCATTCTCTCTCTCTCTCTCTCTCTCTCTACAAATTCTGGAGAAAACAGAGAAAAAAAATCAAAGATAATAACCGTTGCATCTAACATTTATTTCGTAAATTTAGTTGGTTTACACTGTTTTTGCTCGTTTAACGGTGGCATTTTTGCAAACTGAATGCATTTACATGCATCATGCAATTCCTTTCGTAATTAGGGTTTGTTTGCATGCTTTATTTTTGTTCATTTATTGGTATAACCATGGCATAAATATGTAAGAGAAATTAACCCTTTTGAACTGAAAAGAAATGACCTTGCACAACGGTGTGAATTCAAACTTATCCATTGACCTCCTAATCTAACTTCTAATCTAACAAATTTATCGTTTGAATAAATAAAAAAATGGCAATAGTTCTTTAGAGAGTTTTAACAATTTTTGCATTAACATTTGTATTTAGATATTTTCACTTTAATAAATATCACGTGTAACCTTTTTGCACCAAAAAACAAACTTTTTAATGTTGGTTAAAATTAGAAATGGAAAATAAAAAATATAATTCTGACTTAATATGTCTTTATTTTTTAGTAAAAAATAATACATGACATTTGTCCGAGTAAAAAAATTTTAAAAATTAGTGCAAATTACTAACATGCTTCTAAGTCTTAGTACCAATGGTTAATGTAAGATGGTATGCGTTAATGATGATGAGGGTGAGCAGATGATTAGGTGTGTGATGAGTGTATACCATAGTTATAGTGATGAGTAAAAATGTTCTCTAATAATAATAGTAAGAGAAATACTAAAATGACTTTTCAAAAGTAAAACTTTCTATAAACTCTCCGTCATCTCATGTTGATGGTGGAGAGTCCATAAAAAAAGTCACTTTAAGAAAACCTCTTTAATTAGCATTCTCTTTCTGTAATGGTAAAAGGCTGAGGCACCGCACGGTGGCACCATTCAGGTGGGAACGTAAGGCGGGTGTCACAATATCCGGAGTCAGGGCTGAGAAAGTAGAGGCACGTGGTTTTGTTTTCTTGTTTCTATAATCCTTCGTCTCTTTACTCTCTCTCTCTCTCTCTCTCTCTCTCTCTCTCTCTCTCTAAAACTGCCTATTCTTCTCTCTCTCTCTCTCTCTCTCTCTCTCTCTCTCTCTCTAAAACTGCCTACTCTCTCTTACTTAATGCGTCATGTATGTACGTGAATGGATAGTGGGATGAAATTCAGATCAGAACCCCGGGAAAAAACCAATTGAACTTTATCTCCGCAAAACAAAACAAAAAACAAAAACAAAAAATATCAGAAAAGTTGGTGGTGCAAATACATTGAAACTCCCCAGAACATACCAGAACACACATGGGGGTTGTTGAGAGCTTTTCCTGTTCCCCCTCCGTTTAACCATGCGCCTTCTCTCTCTACACAACTGAAGAAGATCGATCACTTCTCACCCCCACTATTCTACTCTCTGTCCACCGCGGCTCCGCCGGGTTCCAGCCGTGCCCGTGAAGAACTAGGGTTTATTGGAGTTGTTTTTCTGTTAATCTGCACAGAATTAGTGTTTGGTGAGTTTTGTGATAATGACGGGATTAAATATGAATAGATTCACGGATTAGAGAGTGGTGACGTCGCTTTCTGCGGCTAAAATAGGTTTATGTTATTTTAAATAATATTATTTTGTGTGGTTTAGATGTCTTTGCTGTTGTTGATAGACCAGATGCTTTATGTTGCTTCTGTGTAAGGGTTTGATACCAAAAGCGGGCCCTTTCATTCTCTTGCTTCCTTAATCCAATACGGTCTTTCTTCCTCCCCGCTTGCACTTATCCGTACACAGAAGAAGAAGAACAATTAATTCACTCTCCCTTACATCAAAATATCTGATACCAAAAGAAAGAAAAAAAATACCCAATATAAACCCCAAAAAGTGTTGATTTTGTTCATTGAGAATCAAAAGTTTCAAGAGATATGAAGGGCGAGCAAGTTCAAGTTCAAGTTCAAGTTCCGGTTCATCACCAACATCAAGATCTGCATGCAGGAGATCTGGATACTGTTGGAGTGGACCCCAGAAAGACGTGGCTTGACGATTACCAAGAAACCGCTCTCGATGTGAATGACCCTTCCATCTTCTACAACGACAAGTTCCCTCCTCTCCCAGACTTCCCATGCATGTCCTCCTCTTCCTCTTCATCCTCCACTCCTGCACCGGTCAAGACAGTCACGTGCTCCTCATCCTCGTCCTCGGTTTCCTCGTCCTCCTCCGCGGCCTCTTGGGCCGTTCTCAAGTCGGACGCGAAGCCCGAAGAAGGGGAGAGAAAGCAGCAGCAGCAGCACAACAGTTACCACCACCAGTACTCGCAGATTGATGATCAGACGGTTGATGCGCATGCCTTGTCCTCCACCGCCTCGATGGAGATCTCTCAGCCGTTGGATCTAAGTGGCGGAATAGATTGCATGGATGAGATGGGGACTTTTGGTTACATGGATCTGTTTGAATCCAACGAGTTTTATGACCCTTCTTCCATTTTCCAAAGTGATAGCCTTTTCATGGAGCAGTTTCAACAAGATCAAGATAATCAGCATTTAGCCATGGCCCACCAATTACAAGACCATCATGAAACCGCTACTACTATTCAGTCTAATGCCCAACAACAAAAACAAGTAGTTGGACAGGATGAGGAGAATACTAATAAGGATCAGAGTAATGATAACAAGGATCCGGATGACATGGCCATGGTGTTCTTGGAGTGGCTGAGGTCCAACAGAGAGACGGTCTCCGCCGAAGACTTGAGAAGTGTGAAGATCAAGAAGTCGACGATCGAGTGCGCCGCCAGGCGCTTGGGCGGAGGAAAAGAGGCCATGAAGCAGTTGCTTAAACTTGTCCTTGAGTGGGTTCAGACCAACCATCTCCAAAAGAGGCGCAGCAATAGCATCACCACCAAAGACTCCAATCTAGTCGTCCAACAACAATACCAAGACACTTATCAAAACCCTAACCCTAACTCTATCCCTAGAGTACTTGAATCAAACCCTTCTTGTAATTTCACCCAGACACCATGGATGGCGCCTCCACCACATGCAGCCGCCTATGATCCGGCGGCGGGGGGACTACTTGTCCCCATTCCGCCTCCAGCTTCTCCTCCGCCGACGGCTTATCCTTCCATGATGGGGTATATGACGGCTGACCCTTTTGGGAATGGGCCAAGCTCATACCAACCATCTCCAGAGTATCATCATCACATGATTGACTCCGGTCAGCCATCATGGACGTCGTCTCCGTTTGGTATGGTAACGGCCCCTTACGGGTCCTTCCCGGATAATAACATTCACCTAGCCCCTCCCCAACACCATCCCCAGGCTTTTGAAGGGTACAGCAGTCAGTACCAGCCTTATCAATATTTTCCGGGGAATGGTGAGCGTCAATTGATGAGGTTAGGGCCTTCGGCTACCAAAGAGGCGAGGAAGAAGCGGATGGCAAGGCAGCGAAGGCTTGTGTCTCACCATAGGCACCACGGCCATCAACAGAATTCTCAGCAACTTAATAATCAAATGCCAGATCATAACCATCTTCAGCAGACAAGGTTTGTTGGGAACACTACTGATCTTAATTGCACTGGTGCTGCGCCGCTGCAGCCAAATCCGGGCAACTGGTTTTACTGGCCCACCGCCACAGCAGCCCTGTCCCCTTCTGCCGTGGCCATGATGCCTAGCATTACGCCAGAAGCCGCACCACTTCCTCCAGTGCAGCAAATGGATCGGCCGGCTAGTACTCAAGCACAGATTTACAATCAGGGCCGTAGTGCTGCACAGGAAAGGCAAGAAAGACAGGAGAGGCGCCAGGTTGGTGCAGTTTTGCTACATTTCTAATTGATTCGGATTATATAAACAACATAATTGATTAAGCAATATTTACATGAAATTGTGTACTTTTTTCCAGGGATGGAAATCTGAGAAGAATCTTAAGTTTCTCCTTCAGAAGGTATTGAAGCAGAGTGATGTGGGTAGTCTTGGAAGGATTGTGTTGCCAAAAGTAAGTTATTAATCTTAATTATAATTGAACTTATTTTTCCATTTATTAATTGAAATTGGTTGAAAATATTAACTTTATTGATTGTATGGGAAACAAATTGCATTGATTGGGAATTGTTTGTGTTGTTTTTGGTGTTAATAAATGATTAAACAGAAAGAAGCAGAAACCCATCTTCCTGAATTGGATGCAAGAGACGGAATTTCCATTGCAATGGAAGACATTGGGACTTCTCGTGTGTGGAACATGCGCTATAGGTATTCTACAAAAGTTGGGTCTATTAATGTCCATTTTGCAATTACAAATATTTGGTTTATTAATGTTAATTTCGTTCGTGATCATTGGTTTTAATACATTGAGAAATTTTAAGTAATCTTGTTGTCCCCCTTTCTTCTTTGCATGTGGAGTTTCAGGTACTGGCCCAACAACAAAAGCAGGATGTATCTCCTTGAAAACACAGGTGTGCAAGGATTGCTCATATTTATTAAGCATCAAGCATGTTTTCATTGTCTTTCTAAATTGGGTTCCACTTCGGTGCTATGTAGCATCAAATGCTATGAGCATTGGATGACACTTATTAAAAGCAATAATTCAAACCAATATGGATTATCCAATGCTCGTAGCATTTACTGCATGAAAGAATTTTCCCTAAATTTCCACTGATTTATGTTGTTGAAGGAGATTTTGTGAGAGCCAATGGACTCCAAGAAGGAGACTTCATAGTCATCTATTCCGATGTGAAATGCAACAAATATGTAAGCATCAAGGACCTCACATCCTCTTCTTAATTAGTTATCAATTACACTAATATTGATCTAATTAGACACTTAGTAATTCTTCAAATGTTGTTTTTAGTTAGTATATCGCGAGTTTAACCAAGTTGGCTATTCTAATACCCTTCACCCTAAATAAAAAATAAAAAATAAAAAATAAAATAAAATAAAAAACACTTTGTTGTTAATTACGTGTTTATTAATGTATATGTATAGATGATACGAGGAGTGAAGGTACGGCAAGCGGGGCCAAAATCGGAGAGCAACAAAAGGCCGGGAAAGACACAAAGGAACCAGCATGCAAGCACTCCAGCTGTCAACAATGGATTGTCACCTTCTTCAGCCACAACCGCACACAAGAAAATAACAGTTAAGTAAGAGACAGAGGAAATGAAAGAGAAGACCAACTGCAACATAGCCACCTCTTCCGTATTTTCTTCTCTCTTCCATGCATGAATCGAATCGAAATGGATGGTGAAGCCTAGGGTTTGTTGAATCTCAGTTGATCGACGACTCTCTGCAAATCATAGCTAGCTAAGCCTCCTTATCTTTAATTGGTCAATTTTTCTCACCGGTCAAAGTTAAAGCTACTACTTCATGGATGAGATCATAATGCGTTTACAAATAGTGAAGCTTTTTACGCAGGTTTTTGGGTAAAATGATCTGATCAGTTAAAACGTACGGGCATTTTCCAAATACTGTTTTGGTTAATTAGGGTGGTTAATATTATGTGATATTATATGTGTTTCGGGTGACGCACCCAATTAAGTTTAGTGTATGTTGTGCTTGTTAATTATTGATATGTATCTTGTTAATTATTGATATGTATTTTGTAGAAGTAAAGCTCGTAAATGATGTATATATATGAGAAGGGATATAATGCTCGCTCATTCGTTATGTACTATAAAAAACATGTTTGCATTGCTGTTTGCTAGCTGCATGTTGTTACAAGTGGTCTGCTATTTGATCATATTGAATATAAACTGAACTGCAATATAAATGTATAATCTTCATTGGTGGTTATCAGTGATCTATCTGTCATTTTATATATTTTAATGAATATCATCTCATTATACTAGATCCATGGATCCAGTTATGTAAAAGGTTTCTTTCAGAACAAGAAATATATGGTCATCATTTTGATTATTCATAGGAAATTGGATTTTATCATACAAGAAAACTTTTAGAAGAGACGACATAAATTTCATGGAGAGTGCTTGAGTTCTTTCATGGAGTGCCTACTTTTTCCTCACTTATGATTAAGGTATATGTTATAGACTCAAACCTTATGCATTTTAAGTTTTTTATTGAAGTGCCTCCCCTACCACATAAATGACATAATAATAAAAGAGATGCAATAATATCAATATAACTCAACCCTTTTTTTCTTTTCTCTTTTTTTTTTTTTTTTTTTTTTTTTGCTTTCATTTACACTACTAATTCAATTATTCAAAATTGCTTATGGGTTTTCATAGATAAAAAAATTTAAAAAAGAATGCTTATGGGTGCATTCTAGGTTATAAAAAAATGGGATTTTATTTTATTTTTATAAAATATGAGTACATTTATATAGGCTACATTTCACAAAAAATGGGTACAATTTGTATATAAAAAATAAAGGTACATTCTAGATTAAAAAAATAAATAGATTTTACATTAAAAAATGGATACATTTTACATAAAAATGGTACTTAAAAAAAAAGGATACATTTTGCATATAGTAAAGTGGTACATTTGTAACGAAAAATGGGTACATTATAAATAAATTTACATTATAAATAAATTATGAGTACCAAATAAAAAGTTAAAAAAATTCTGAGTACAAATAAAAATTCTAAAAATAAGGGACAAAAAGAAATTAATATATGGGTGTAAATTAAAATTTAAAAGAAAATTGGTACAATTTTAAAAAAGGGTTGCAAATTAAAAATGGGTACAAACTACAAATAAAAATATATTATAAAAAGTTTAGCCATAAATATAAATATGCAAAATGTAACGTTTCTAACACTAAATAAATGACGTTTATTAAAACTCAAGGACCTTGATCAAAAAATAAAAATAAATAACGTGTTAATCAATGGAGTATAAAAAATAAGGATGAGAACCTAATTTCTCACTTCTTATTCAATTGGCGAGTGTTGGTTATAATCTCATATATTTGGCGAGTGGTGTTGGTATCCTACCTTTATGGTCTATCATATTTGTATTTAAAACAATAAAATAATTAAGATTGTTTTAGTTTGAAAATGGGAAACTGTTTGCATTTCTCATGCTTGATAAGGCCATGTTTGCTATGGAAAATTATAGCTGCATTTTCCTTATTCGGTAAGAGGCCATGCTTGGGATTTGGAAATGATTTTTAGGCCCATGCTAAAAAGAAAAAAAACGAAGCCCGTCATGGTGGATAATCATTTCTTTTTGGGTTTTTATCACAAATGATTCTTGAAATTGACTATCATCATCAAGATAGTCCCTGAAATTAAAAATCAATCGATGTAGTCCCTGAAAATAGGTGTCGCAAATCTATATGGTCTTTTCGTCACAATTTTGTTAAAAATTATGTTCAGTGCTAATGTGGCACATAAATGGACTTCACAAGATTTTCGGGTTTTTATCACAAATGGTCCCTCAAATTAACCCACACCATCAAGATTTCCCTGAAATTGACCCACACCATTAATATGGTCCCTGAAATTGAAAGTCAATCAATATAATCCTTGAAAATAGGTGTTGCAAATCAATATGATTCTTCCGCCACAATTATGTAAAAAAAAAAAAAAAAAGTAAAAAAAAAAAATTTGTTATGTGCCGATATGGTAATAATTAATTAAAAAATTTGTCTAAATACCTTTTTGCACAGTGGAATTTTTTTTCCTTATAGTAGGGCTTACTCCAAAGAGAGATCCTTCAAACACACAAGGCTTAACCAAGGCCCAAGAAGGGGTGTGAAAATAGTTTTCAACCAACAATAGACACACCTCGGTTATAACCTCATTATCTCAAGGCAGACCTCGTCGTTCTTTGCATCACCAAACCACCAGAGAAGTGTCGAACAAGCTCTCCAAGATTAAGGTTGTGAGGATATTGATCGTCTAAATGTTAACGATGATGTATTGATTCAAGTTCAATTCGGTGAAGGGTGTCAAAGTGCGTAAAGATGGGTGTATTGAGATTCTTTTTAGAGAATAGAAAGCGGATGAGGTAAATAAATGTGAGATGGGATCAGAGGTGATTGCAGGACTGGGTTTTTGGCAGACAATAATTTTTTTTTTAAATTTAATTAGACTTGTGTGACCCATTATGTGTCACATCAGCACATAACAGAATTTTTGATAAAATTGTGACGGAATGACTACATTGATTTGAGACACTTACTTGCAGGACTACATTGATCAATTTCAATTTCAATGACCATTTTGATGTCGTGAGTCAATTTCAATGACCATTTGTGAGAAAAAATGACTTATGGGTCCATTTATGTGACACATCAGCACTTAACATAATTTTTAACAGATTTGTGACAGAATGACCACATTGATTTGTGACACCTATTTCAAGGACTAAATTGATAGATTTTCAATTGCAAGGACCATCTTCATGGTGATGGTCAATTTCAGGGACCATTTGTGATAAAAAACCCTTTTTTTTTTTTGTTCAAATGTTTACTTTATTTATAACACAACAGATTACAGAAGAAAATGTCCAAATACAATAAGCACACAAACAAAAAGATTAGTAACCCAACAGTCCAAAACATAGTTTTGAGCCCTAAACAAAAAAAACACCAAAGCAAACCCTAGTGGCATCCTACCTCCGCCGCCAACCTGCTTGTCACACCAAAGCAAACCCTAGTAGCATCCTAGCTCTACCGCCAACCCGTTTGTCGAATGAACATCCCCTGCACCCATTTGAAATCAAAATAATTAGAGCTCCAAAGTGGATGAAGAATAAGCCACAACAGGACCCCAAAACAGAGCCCCAAACTCTTCCACATAGCACCACAGCAGTAGCCGCCACAAGCAAAAAAAAGTCAGCAGGAAAAAATCCACTAACAATAGTGCCAACAAAGGCAAACCAAAGGAAGGAGGTGGTGTGAACAACCAAGCTAAAGCTCTACTCACCTTTTGGGAGAAGCGCAATAAATTGCGTTGAAAAAAAGTGGGAGTTGATCTGGATTATGGAGTAAAAAAAGGATGAAGCTGATCCGGATCGGGGAAAGTGGGGGGAAAGAGGGGGAAAGGGTGGAAAGAAATAAGGGGAAAATGTGGATAAGGTGGAAAAGGTTGAAGGAAGACGAAAGGAAACAAAGGGGAAAAATGGAAGGAAGGAAGAAACAGGAAAAGTTGGAAAATGGACTGAAGTTAAAGAAAGCAGATGCACATGGGGTTAAGTGGCAAACAAGCCATTGGGCAAAGGAAAATGGAAGATGAAGGAGAAGGAGAAGGAAAGAAAAGGAAAAAAGAGAAAGGAGAAGAGAAGGACTGCTACCGACCCTGGCCATAGCTAGTGTTAGTGGCTGCGGTAAGAACAAGGCGGAGGACACACTCACACATTGGTGAGAAAATCTCTCACAAGGAAAGGAGATTTTTTCAATCTTTCCAGACGTAGATGTTTTCTTGTTTTAGGGTTTGGTTGCAGAGAGAAAGAGAGGGTGGAGAATCATTTCTTTCACCACGAGAAACCAATGTAAATTAATTAATTTTTTTTAATGATCAAACTACTCTAATTGATATTGAAATGTCCATCATATCCCAAAAAGTGATATTATTTCCAAAGCTCTAGGAAAAGATCGAAGAAATTATTCACATGAATTCATCAAACATAGTTTATAAGGATAGGGTTTCTTCTACACACCAAAAGTTCCTATAAGTTTAGGGATGGAGTTTCTTCTAGACACCAAAAGTTTTTAAATCTAAACTTGATTCCATATTGACTTGCTATAAGAGCATCTAAAAGAGGGGGATGTATATGGGGCTGCAAAAATGGTGAATATACCAATATAGCTCATTTTAGAGCCTGAGGAATCTTTGGGACTATAAAAAAGAATCTCTCACTATGGAGGTTGTATACCTTCCGAGTTATGAGAAATGCTAAGTGACTCTCTATGGTCTCTATGACAGTTCATGTTTTTGGCACAATGCTTTATAAGCTGGCATGAGAATTGACAATGTTAGATTTCATCACTTATCAACCGTTTAATTAGGTTCTTTTATCTCAAATCTCATATGTTAGTTTATTTCACTATTGATGCAAGAAATATGAAAGTAAAAAGAGGGAAAAAAAATGATTGTTGCTATAACAAGTTTGGCAAAAGAAACAAGAATTGAGAAGCTTGTGAACGATACGAATTTTTGAAGAAAAACAAGTGATCAATATGTATAGCAGTATAGGCAAATAGGCTCACCTTTTTTTTACTTTCCACACACTCTTCTCAATTTCTGATTGTTGGATCAAATGAATTGAAAAATATCAAAAGACAGAAATTAACAAAGGGTATGTAGGAAGTAAAAAGTTACAATATATCAACAATATTTATATTAATTATAAAAAGGTTAATCATTTATGTAGTACATAAATGCATTTAAAATAAACAAAAGTTAAAAAATATGTCACTGCAGCTGTCACTCTCTTTCTCATATTTTTGTATTTTTTTAATAGGTAAATACGGATTCAGACACTGCATTGCAGTTTATGTTATGCAGAATTTTTATATTCAGCCTATTCATTACATTTTTTGCATTACCATAGTCAAATTAAACAACTCTGATATGCAAGAGTATATTAAACAAAAATTTAACATAAGATGTGACTAATCAAACATATGTTGAAGATCAACACTAGCCTAATGAGCCCATATTTAATCAAGCCCAATCTATATGTGAAGAAGCTCCTACAAAACTCTAGAATAAGAAGTTGGCTAATAAAATAATATTCTAAAGTAATCTAAAATACTTGAGATAGAAAGAGTTTAGAAGAATGGTGAGTGTGTGTTTTAGAGTATTTCTAGCTAGTGAGAGTGTCATAGCTTCTAAAGTGTGTCTTTGAAAGTTGTTGTGTAGTAATATTTTGTGAGTTAATACAAGTAATTTGTTTACTTATTTTATCTATCCAACATTTGTGTTAGAGTTGTATACTCTAATTTTTCTCAACAATATACACTGCAATGAATAGTCTGAATCCACCTAAAGACAACCACAAAATAGACATTGCAATGTAGTGTCGGAATCAACAACAAAATTTGCAAATTAACCTTTAACCCTTCTTTGCCATGAACTGATCTTGCCAGTGTCCCAACAATCTCACCTTGATCAGTTCCCCAGCTCTCCAGTTTCCTCTCATCATCTTCCAAATTCGATTTCAATTGTTTTGTGTCTCAATTAATTTTGTTCATGCACTGCTTCCGTAATGGCTTCGACTTCGGAGGAGCCGAACGACGAGTCCAAATTCGGCGAGTCGTCATAGCGAGCTTTACCGACGTTGTTTCTGACCAAGACGTGTCAGCTCGTTAACGATCCCTCAATCGACGACGTCATCTCTTGGGACGACGACGGATCTAACTTCGTCGTCTATAACCCCCACCGTCTTCTAACTAATGTCAAAAGGAATAATTTTCTTTGTTAAATTGTTTGTTAGGTGGCCATTAATGGATGTCAAGTTCTTGCAGGAGGAAATAAGGAAAGGGAAAGGGCAAAAACTGAAGCGCGGGAGAGAGAGAGAGAAGGGTAAATGATACAAATAAAAATAAAAAAAATAAAAAAGAGAGAAGGAGAAGGGTATGTAAGTCATTCTCTAACCATTTGTACGGGCCTAAAGTTCATATGGCATTTTTCATTGACATGTGTCTAAGTAATACAATTTCTAATTGATTAAGTTCAAAATAAAAATTGATCATTTATATAACGTAATTAGTAAAGTTTTTATTGATTTTTGGCTAAATAATTTAAAAATTTGTTATCGATATATGACTAATTAGTAAAATTTATATTAATTTTTGGCTAAATAACCTAATGAAAATATATTATGTGTTAATAAACGCATAGACAATCAGAACTCAGAATAATTAGAAATTTACAACACTCATGTTAGGCAATTAACCATGCAATTAGTTGAGTATATAATGGGATGTGTTATCCACACATCCTATTTTATTTCTTACACACCTTTTAATAATTTATGTCCATTGATCTTTTTCAATTCATTCGATCCGACGGTCAAAAATTAAAAAGGTGCGTGAAAAGTAAAATAGGATGTGTGAACATCACACCCCTGTATAATAACCTTTGGTGAAAGGTTGCTTTCACTTTTCACATTCTAAATGGTTCCATGCCACTTGAAATTATGCAACCGAACTTTAAGGATATCGCTATAAAGAAAACTAACAAGTAAATTTTTGCTACTCCTGGTTGTTAAAAAATTTGTCCCTTTTACACGAGAAAACCTGAGATTTGTAACCAAACTTAAAGCAGAAAACAAATTTCCTAGCTGAAGTCTGAAACAACTTCTTATTTGATGATTAATTATTTGGAACTTTTTCGGACATTAGGAGGAGGAGAAGTGTTTAGCAATGAGGATGCTGAGAAACTTGCGCTGGTACTCGAAGGGTACGAATGTTGCTGCACCGCCATAGCCGATGAGCTTCCTCCACTGCAGGTTATGTTATTTTCTTGTCCACCATGTTCAGAAGATCCGTTTCGAAGCATGTTAGCTTTCATGCACTCCTCCCTCTCCTGCCTTATTTCTTTGAGCATTGCCGCTACGTCTTTCATGGTTGGTCTGTCATCTGGGTTTGAGTTTATGCAGAGCAACGCCACACCTAGAGTCTGCAGCATTTCTTCAATTTCGGACTCTGGCCGGGCAAGTAGGCTTTGATCGAGGACTTCAACTCCCCCTCTCTTCTGCCTAACCCAATCTACAATGTGCAACCCGTCTGGTATGGTTGGATCAATCGGTTGTTTCCCTGTTAGCACTTCTAACACAACTACACCGTAGCTGTATACGTCACTTTTCTCTGTTATCTTCATCATGTATCCATATTCTGTAAATCACAGGAAAAGGGTACATTTAGCTAAGAATATTGTTTCTTGCTATGAATGAACATTTTTGTGATGGTTTGAAGTTTATATGCCCTGTGCTTTGATGAAAATATAACTTTTTGCAACTGTGTGGCTTTGGCTCATGTTCATTCATTTCATGTTTCACGTTGCCCCATTCCCGTCAACCGAGTCAAGAAAATTGTTAACTTAGCTGATGTGGCACAAGGGCGTTTGATTTTTGGTCTGTCATACAGTTAATGATTTTCTAGACATAGTCAATGCAGTTTATAATCACTTTGTTTATATATAGAAATTGAGAATATGCAAGGAGGTTTCTGATTGTGATGAAATAATGTACGATTTGTACTAACCAGGAGCAATGTAGCCATAAGAACCAGCAACTGTGTTGGAGGATCGAGCAAAATCTCCTTCGTCAACAAGCTTGGCAAGCCCGAAATCAGCAATGCAGGGCTCAAAGTCCGGACCAATGAGGATGTTATTGGCCTTGATGTCCCTGTGAACAATCGGAGGAACGCAATCGTGATGCAAGTAGGCCAAGCCTTGTGCCGCTCCCAGCACAATCCGATATCTCAATTCCCATTCCAAGCAGTTACCACTTCTTTCGTGAAGTAAACCGCCCAAGCTCCCATTCGACATGTACTCATACATTAGCAGTCTCGTGTTTCGATTCCAACAGCAACCCAAGAACCTAACAA
This sequence comes from Pyrus communis, assembly GCF_963583255.1. NCBI lineage: Eukaryota > Viridiplantae > Streptophyta > Magnoliopsida > Rosales > Rosaceae > Pyrus > Pyrus communis. Next base: position 19,131,075 of record NC_084805.1, on the reverse strand, counting down.
TGTTCTTGTGGCGAATTGAGCCGAGGGTCTTCACCTCAGCTGAAAAGGAATCGCGAACACCTGCATTGATTCCAAACCTGTCACGTTGACAGTCATATCTAGTAGCGATCTTTGTTGGCCAGAGCTTCTTTACTGCAATGTCATCGTTCTCCATTTCCGCCCGGTAAACAACTCCTGAACATCCCTTTCCTATTACATTGGTTTCCACCAAACATTTTAGTACTTGATCCACCGAAAAATTTACCTTCTGGAAGGGAGTAAACTGCCAAGGCCACGAGTCCCCTCCCATCTCAGAATCGTTTTCGTCTCCCATCATCTTTCGCGTTCGATACACTGCAACAGCCCCGAAAATTGCTAAGGCAATGGTCAAGGCAATCAACAATCCAATGGCTAACTTAAGCCTCCATGACCTCCTGAAACGGCCGCTATTTGTCATGCTCACTGTGGTCCCATTGCTGACGAAACATTGGTCATGGCCTTTAGAGCACAACCCTTTGTTTCCTGCCAGGTCCGTTGGTGACAACTGTCGAAAGAGCTTTTCATCGGGGAGATAGCCGGTAAAATTGTTATATGAGATGTTCAAGGAAACAAGATTTGCAAGCCCGGATAACACCAGCAAGTCACCTTCAAGCTTGTTGTGTGAAAGGTCTAGTATGAACAGCTTGTTCAGAGCAGATATCTGCGGTGGGATTACACCGGATAAGGCATTGAAACTCAGGTTTAGAGCAATGTCAAGAGCTTCAATCTCAAACAAGTCCTCGGGGATTGCGCCACTGAGCTTGTTGCTGCTAAGATCAAGTAGCTGAAGGCTTGAACAATGACCAAGGGAAGAGGGGATCAGTCCAGAGAGGGAGTTCCTGCTGAGGATGAGCCGGTTAAGTGAAGCAAGCTTGCCATAACTCTCGGGAATCTGACCCGAAATTTGATTCACAGAGACATCCAGTACCTCAAGCCGTGTGAGGGAAGAGAAAAGGCTAGGCAATGTACCTCCAAGGGTATTGTTACTTAAGTTCAGCAGCTGCAGTGAACTGCATTTTCCAATTTCATCAGGCAGCGGACCAACAAGATTGTTTTCGGACAGATCAAGGAAGCTAAGGTTGTCGAGAAACCCAATTTCTTTTGGGATCTCTCCACTGATTCTGTTGTTTACAAGGCGGAGACGGATAAGAGAGCTGCAATTTCCAATATCAGAAGGTATGGAACCGGAAAGTTCATTAGAAATCAATAGAAGCTTGGTTAAATTTTGGAGCTGAAATAGGCCAGGAGGTAAGCTACCGGTGAGAGCATTGTGTGAGAGATCAAGAGCCTGAAGGCTCTTACAGCTAGCCAATTCGGATGGAATGCTGCCTTCGAGTTTGTTCTGCCAAGCGAAAAACACTGTCAGCTCTGGCAACATTCCAAACTGAGTTGGGATTAAACCCGAAATCTGATTAGTGTCGAGCTGAAGTTGCAAGAGTTTTGTAGCATTGGAAAGAACTGATGGGATTGAACCAGAAATGTTATTGTTGCTAAGCATAAGCTCTTGGAGATTCGAGAGGTTCCCAAATGATTGTGGTATGCTTCCAGAGACAGAATTCAAAGAGAGATCTATGGTCATCAAGCTTCTGCAGTTACCAATTTCCTCAGGAATTTTACCATCCAGATTGTTTTGCCACAGTAACATCTTCTCCAATTTCTGAAGCTTACCTAACTCTGATGGTAGCGAACCGGACAGATCATTCTCGTACAAAAACAAGTTCACAAGCTCCGAACAGTTGCCAATCTCCGGCGGAATCTCACCCGAAATCATTGTGGTATAAACAGACAGAGTTTGCAGCATGCGTAGTTTACCTAATGAAGCAGGTAAGGAGCCGGAAACTTTAGTATCAGCAAGGCCAAGCACCAGCAAGTTCTTGCAGTTTCCAAGCTCATCGGGGATTTTTCCTGAAATGTCTTTGTTCCCACCGGCACGAATAACTTCCAAGTTTACTAGTTTTCCAAGCTCGGCAGGAATACTCCCGGAGAGATAGTTGTCAAATACGTGGAGATTCTTCAGGCTGGTGCAATCTCCAAGCTCTTTTGGTATCTGCCCAGTGAGTTGATTAGAATTTAAAATCAAGTCCTGAAGATTTTGCAGCTTTCCAATGGTTGAAGGAAATTCTCCCACAAGACCGTTTGAGCTAACATCAATGACAGTAAGTGCATTGCAGTATCCGATATCAGGTGAGAGTGTCCCGGTGAGGTTAGCACCAGAAATGATGAGCTTTTGGAGAGAGGCAAGGGAGGAGAGATTGGAAGGAAAGGGAAGGGCTAGTTCAAGGGATTGGATATTGATTTCGGTGACAAAGTTTTGAGGAGAACAGGTTATGTAGGACCAGCTACAAGGGTTGGGGTCTTTAGGGTTCCAGTTGGAGAAATCCGATGAGGACGGCGGGGGCAAGGTAGAGGTTTGAAGCCATGAATGTAGTGTGACAACCTCAATGTTTGTAGCTGAAAGCGGTAGAAGTGTGGATAGCAAGAGGAAGACGAGGAGAGGAGAGAGCAAGTGGTGGTGGTGGTGGTGGTAGCAGCGAGTGGTGAGGGATTGCCTCGGCATTTGGTGGTGGTTGTAGGAGAGGAGAGAGGAGTGCTTGCTGCTCAGCATTGGCATTGACAAAGTTTGCCTCAAAACCCTAACCACAACTCTTGGTTTTGCATTGGGTCTCTCTCTTTTCTTGATTCTTTTCCTAAACTCTACTAGTTGCCTAGTGCAATTAGTCTACATTACTATATAATATATGCATGCATCCCTTGCAGTCAAGCAAGAAAAAGGAAGGAGAGAGAGAGAGATTAAAGAATTGAGGCAGACCAGCTCCACCACCTTCACCTCGGGGTTCTGTTCTTGGCTACATATTTTAAGTGCAATTGAATTGAATAGGCCTCATAGTTAGATTAGTCATGAGCACCTACACCATGTGTGTTGCATTGTTTTCCTCAAAAACTCAGTGAAATGGGCTGTTCTTAGTTTTGATAAAAGAGCCCTCTTATGAAGGCCATTGTCACATTCATCTTGGATTCTCTTGCTTTTTACTACAAATTAAAGGATTTGGTTTCAAAATTTTCAATAATGTAGCTGTTGGCTAACTAATAGTCTTTGAGCAAACAGGCAGCAATGGCCAGAATTATTATATAAACACAGGAATTCGTGTGGCACTGGTAACAATATAAGCATCACTTAGTACTATTTTAAGTTTTAAGACAAATTCATCTCTGAATGCAAGGTTTATCAATTAGTAATTTAGTACAATCTCTAATTGATTCTCAAAGTTTGCACTGTGCTCTAATAATCCATAATCTCCCGTTCAAATCTTTTAGGGCCTGTTTGGTATTGTACTTGAATCCAAGTTTTTATACTTAAAAACAATTTTCAAGTTTTAAGCCTTAAAAACTTGTTTGATAGGACTATTTTTAAAAACTGAACTTAAAACTAACTCAAAACTATAGTTTATTCTCTAAAAATATAAAAAGTGAGTTTTTAGAGTTTTTAAACTTAAACTCACTCATTTCTTTTCTCTCCCTCCTCCCCTCTTAGTCTTACTCCAAATCTATCTCTCTTTTCTTCTTTCTCTCTCCTCAATTTTTTTTTACCTTTTTCGTCTCTTTTCTAATTCGCTCTTTTCATTCTCTCACTCATCTTCCTCTCTATCTCGTCTGATCCTCTCTCTTCTTTCTCTTTCATTCAATCATCTCTTACTTTCTTTCCTCCTCTCTCATCTTTCTCCCTCTCCTGCGATTCCCTCTTTTTAGACCTCTTTGTCTAGTTTAAGTTATAAGATTTAAAAGTTTTAAATCGCAAACCAATCAAGTTTTGAAAAATGATAAAAATTTCAAATGGGATACCAAATAGACCCTTATTTTTCGGTGGGTCGCAACTCACAAGTTATAATAGCTAAGGTATTGCTAATACAAGATCATCTATAAACTCTTCATCTAGTGATATAGTTGAGTTTATGATGACCTTACAAAGTTGATTACCGTCTTTATAATTTACTTAGATTTGAAGACATTTGTCAATTCAATTTATGTTTTTGTAATACATATAGTCCAATATCTTAGTGGATATGGTGTTGGGTTTCTACCCATGCATTCATGAAAGATTCTTAGTCTTAATGATGTTCATCCGGACCTTATTATTGTAATAGTTTCGAATTCTCCGCCCTTCCCCTCTTAAACATTTCCTATTTGGCTAATATTTTACAAGGATTATCTATGAGGTGCAACTTGAAAAATAGACGGTTCGGATTGTTAAAGTTCGATGTAGTGTGGACCCCACAACTACTCCCCATTTTTATGAAGAAAAAAAAAAATGGGGATCCCTTCCCTTATAGATTTCCTATATTTATGGGGTTTTTTTTAACTTTAATCCTTCAAGAAGATTGAAATTTAAAATAAACCTGGTGTTAGATTATATATTGATTATAGTCCCTTGATGTGTCCTTAATTTAAAATAATTAATGTGCATTTTATTTAATGTCTCCCATTAAATATTTAAATATATTAATATACAAATTTTAATTTATTTTTTGACCATATTTTTTTTTAAATTTATTAATTTTTTTTAATAATATTCTTCAAACTTGAAAGACTCAATTAATATACCTAAATGTATATATCGAAATGTATTATATTAAACTAATGTATTTAAATGTTAGTACCGAAATGTATGTACTGAAATATATGCACTGAAATGTATTATATTAAATTAATGTACCTAAATATGTGTACCAAAATGTATGCACCAAAATGTATGTACCGAAATGTATTATATTGAATTAATGTACCTAAATGTTTGTATCGAAATGTATGTACGGAAATATGTGTACCTAAATGTATGCACCAAAATGTATTATAATGAATTTAATGTAGCTAAATGAAGAAAACAAAGTACATCAAAATATATTGAATAAGACAAAGTACATCGAAATATATTGTATAACAACAATTAGTTTATCTAATCCGTAGCTGTTGAATCAAATTTCAATGAGCCGGATCCATTGATCTCTAGGCTCCAGTTGCACAGATCCAGAGAGGATCTGTGTTCCAGGAAGAGTCCCACTTTTGAGAGTCTCCTTAACATTTATCTATTAATTAATTAAAGAGAGACCAAATTTGCAAACTAAATTATGTGTCATGAGTAGAAAATAAGCACGTTAATCAATATTTAAGTAATAATCTAATTATCAATAATCACATCATTTAGTTTACAAAATTTAATTTAAAATTTTGGTCTTCCTATCATTACCATTAATTAAATAAAGAAATCTCAATTTATTTTTAAAGTTAACAATATTACACCATGTCTCGCAATGTACAATGTCCAGTTCGAAATTAATCCTTCTGTCTAGTCTAATAATGCGAAGGATGAATGAAAAATAGGCATCTGTGCGGACTACGAGGTCATAAATTTCACTTATTAATCAGCTAGAGAAGAGTGAATATTGCTGGTATTTCCTCGTTATTGTAGTTTCCTAGCCAAAACAAGGAGAATTCTAAATTCCCAGGGAGAAAACAAGAATAGGGTTTTTTTGGTAGAAGGAGAATAGGGTTTGGACTAGATATACTTTCTTCCATTGAAAATTAGGGCAAATTCGTACGCAAGAAGGCTGCCACCATAAGTCCTCCTCCTTCCCGAAGAAATTGTACACAAAATCTTCTTGAAGTTGCCCATCAAATCTTTACTGAAATGTACTGCAGTGTGCAAGTCATGGAATTGTATGACCAAAAGCTCTACTTTCGTTCGCAAACGAAAGGATGATGTTGAACTCGTTCTAGTATAGGTTTCTGAACCGTTCAAACCCAACGAGAGAAAACGTACATACTTGCAAATTGCGTTGAGGTAATGCTGCATTGGACGAGTTTGCAAAGCTTAAGAATCCATTGAGATGTTATGTATGGAGACATAATAGATTTGGATCGGGATACGGATGTGATCGGAACTTGTAACGCATATGCCTTGTTGCTCCTAATTGTTGAATGTTTCAAGAATATATATATGATTTGGTGCTGCATTGTGTAGCATGTGTGTGGTGTTGTAGCGTACAGCAAGTTACAGTCAGCAACCTTTACAAAAGGTTGGGTTTCATTCAACCTTTTGTATATCTTGTTGAATGGTTACAATTTTTAGTTAAAAGACATGATACTCAAATTGTATGAGTAGAAGTAAAAGATGTAATTGGTCAAATTTATTTTCTGAAAATTCTAAATAGAAGACATGTCTTTTGGGTCAACACTATTAAGAAAAGTTGTATATCGTCAACTAAAATGAAGGGACTCGATGAACGGACGCTTTAATGTCTATAAATACATATTGTGACATAATGTGTCACACACAATTTTATAACTTTGTTTCTACATTCCTTACTCTCTTCTTTCTCCATCACATTCATAAAATTTCTTTCTAGTTATTTTTAAGGGAATATAATTCGGTTTTGCTAATCGAATCCATATTTTGTTGTATCCTGGAAGTGATTTGCCAAGAACCCTTTAATAAACTCATTCAAGTGGGACCAAATAAAACTTTAAGGAAACGATTCAAGTCGTACCTCAAAGTCATCATTCAGATTCCTCTCTATATTTCTACATTTACTCTAACAATCTTAAAGTGTTATTTTCGTCATAGAGAACAAATCTGATAACATGGCTTTGAAGATTATCAAACAAGATGTCTACAAGGTAGACAAATTTGATGGATCAAATTTCACTCGATAGAAGGACAAGATGTGTTTCATGCTTACTGTTCTATATGTCATAATGTTGGACCCGAAATTGGAGCCTATTTGTGAACCAAGTGACAAAGATTTGGACAAAATAGTTGTCGATCGAAAGAAGCATGAAAAAGATGAATTGGTATGTCGAGGACACATCTTGGGCACATTATCTGATCACTTATATGACATGTACGCACACATTCAATTTCCAAAGGAAATTTGGGAAGCACTTGAACACAAGTAAACAACGGAGAAAAGAGGTACCGATAAATTTTTAATGTTCAAATATTATGAACTCACTATGTTTGATAACAAACTCATCCTAGACCAAGTTCATGAATTATTGGTCTTGGTCTTAGAGCTTCGTGAACTTAAAATAGTTATTCCGGATCCTATGATAGTTGGGGCTATTATGGTAAAATTACCCCAAACATGGAATAATTATAGAAAGAAACATCTACACTTGGTGGAAGATATTAGTTTGGAGGATTTGAAAAAGGGTATTCAAATTGAAGAGAAACTCAAAATCGTGATAAGAATTTTGCAAATTAAGATTCCTCTAAAGTTAACATTGTCGAAGGTAACAAATAGGGGTGGGTTCAAAAAACCGAAAAACGAAAAAAACCGAAAACCGAACCGGACCGAGACCGAAAAAAACCGAACCGAAAAAAAAACCGAACCAAAATTGTCAAACCGAACCGAACCGAATCTGACCGGTTCGGTTTCGGTTTTTGAGGCTCGGAAACCGAACCGAACCGAAATATATATATATATATATAATTTTTTTGAATATTTATAAATAGTTTAGTCATACAATCATAACAAAACAGAACCTGTTGCCAAGTTGGTTTCAGTGAAACTTTACAAGCATGGAGGCATGGGTTCGAACCCTCATGCCTCTAGGATTTGTGAGATTATTTTTAATTTTTTAATCTTTTTAACAAAACCCTTAACTGTAACCCTAACCCTCCTCCTCCTTATTTTTCATTCCGCCTGGCCTCTTAATATGAATGTGAACTTTCATATTTCCTTTTTTTTTTTTAATAATTTTGGAGGGAGAAGAGAAAAAAAAAAAAAAAAAAAAAAACCGAAAAAAAACCGAAACCGAACCGAGAAAAACCGAACCGAAAAAAAACCGAACCAAAAAAAACCGAAAAAAAATTGAACCGAACCGAAATTTCGGTTCGGTTTCGGTTTTGAGAAAAAACCGAACCCAGCCCTAGTAACAAATATAAAAAGATCTTCAAAGTCAAAATTGACAAAGGGAACTTTAAGAAGACCAATTCCAACAACAATAAAAAAAATGCAAATGGTGTCTGATAAAGGCCATTACATTCGTAATTGTAGACACATAAAAGTAAGTGAGGAATATGCCAACAAGACCAATAGCCAAATATGGTGGAAAACCTTGGAATTGATAACCTTGTTGCAATGGTATCAATGAGGCATATTGGCATGATTACCGAATTGAATATGGCAGTGGCAATAAAATCCTCTGATTGGTGGCTCGACTCAAGGGCTACTATACATGTGTGCAATGACAAGGCACAATTCAAGACATATGAAGCATCAACGGACAATCAAGAGGTTTTAATGGGGACTCATAATTCCGCCAAAGTTCTAGAAAAAGGAACCGTTGAACTTGAGTCTACTTCTGGGAAGAAATTGACATTGCTAAATGTACTGCATGTTCCAGAAATTAGAAAGAATCTTGTGTTTGCAAATTTATTATGTAAGAACGATATAAAGACTATTCTTGAGTCTGACAAGTTAATAATGTCGAAAAATGGGATGTTTGTTGGGAAGGGGTATTCTTGTGATGGGATGTTCAAACTAAGTATTAATAATAAAGTGAATTCTTTTGCTTATATTGTTGAATCTTCCTCTCATTTATGACAATTACGTTTAGCACATATAAATTTTAGATCTTTAAAATGCATGCGCACACTAGGTTTAATTGCTTGCAATGATGATTATAATGATAAATGTGAAAGATGTATTCAAGCGAAAATGACTAAGAAACCTTTTCCAAATACTAAAAGAAATACAAATTTATTAGACTTAATACATTCTGACATATGTGAATTCAATGTTATTTTAATAAGAGGAGGAAAAAGATAATTTATCACATTTATAGATGATTGTTCTAAGTTAACTTATGTTTATTTATTGTCTAATAAAGATGAAGTTTTTGAGTGTTTTAAGCACTATAAAGCTAAAGTTGAAAACCAAAAATGAAGGAAAATTAAATGCCTTCATAGTGATAGAGGTGGTGAATATTTTTCACATGAATTTGATATTTTTTTGTGAAGAGCATGGTGTTACACATCAAAGAACTACACTTTATACACCACAACAAAATGGTTTGGCAGAAAGAAAAAATAGGACACTCACTTAAATAATTAATTTTATGATGATTAATGCTAATACTCCAAAATATTTATGGGGTGAAGCATTGTTTATTGCATGCCATATACACAATAGAATTACAACTACAAAGACACATGTGTCACCATATGAAATTTGGAAAGGAAGAAAACCAAATTTGTCATATCTGAGAGTATGGGGTTGCGTAGCTTTTTATAAGGCACTCAATCCTAAGAGATCTAAATTGAGTCCAAGAGAAATTAAAAGCATATTTGTAGAATATGCAGAAGATTCAAAGGCATATAGGTTGCTTAATTTAGACTCAAATATAGTAGTTGAGCCTAGAGATGTTGAATTTATAGAAAATAAACTTTATAATGACTACTCAATGCCTGGAAAACAGAATGATCAAACACCTTCCTCTAATTCGGCTACTAGTCATTCTCAAGGTGAAAAAAGAAAACAGTCTGAAACTGCTAATGAACCAAGGACAAGACAAAGGGTAAGAAAAGGAAATACTCTAGGCTCTGATTTTATTTCGTCTCAATCTATTGTATTTTTAGTCTAAGGAAATAGAAAGAAGGTTCTCAAAAAAATACCCATATTGTTGAATGTTTAGGATGACCTTAAAAGTCTAAGCGAAGCATTGACTTCAAGAGATGAAGCCTTTTGGAAAGAAGCTATAGATGATCTAATCAAACATGGGTTTTAGTAGAAGGATCAAAAGCAATAGGTTGTAAGTGGGTGTTTAGAAGAAAATACGATACAAACGGGTCTATTCAGACATTTAAAGCCAGGCTGTTGCCAAGGGTTTTAAGCAGAAAAAGAATAGACTATTTCGATACATATGCACCAGTAGCTAGGATCACATCAATTAGAATATTGTTGGCATTGGCTTCGTTATATAATTTGCATGTGCATCAAATGAATGTAAAAACGGTATTTTTAAATGGTGATTTAGATGATGAAGTCTATATGGAACAACCAGAAGGGTTTGTTCTCCCTGGTAATGAAAAGAAAGTTTGTAAATTAGTCAAGTCGTTATATGGATTGAAGCAAGCACCAAAACAATGGCATGAAAAGTTTGATATTATCATTTTATCATATGGATTTAGACATAATAGTGCTGATAAATGCATATACTCTAAATTCACAAATGATTATGGGGTTGTTATATGTTTATCTGTCGACAACTTGCTAATTTTTGGTACAAACATGAAAGGTGTATCTGAAACTAAAAAGTATCTAAACTCAAAATTCAAAATGAAGAACTTGAATGAAGTAGATACTATCTTGGGAATTAAAGTAAATAAGCATAATAGGGGTTACGCCTTGTGTCTGTCACATTATATAGAAAAAATTGCTTCTTAAGTTTAAGCATCTACAAATAAAAGAAGCAAATACCCCTTATGTAGGTTTGTTGCACATCTTGAGTATGCTAGTGTAATTGAAAGTTTAATGTATACCATGCATTGTACCAGGCCAGATATCGCATTTGCACTAAGCAAACTTTCTAGATACACTAGTTATCCAGGTACTGCCTATTGGAAAGAAATAAATAGAATTTTTGGTTATCTTAAAAGAACTATTAACCTAAGTTTAACTTACTATGAGTTTCCAGAAGTACTTGAAGGATATTCGGATGCAAGTTGGATAACAAGTGCTAATGATAATAAGTCTACATAAGGGTGGATTTTTACAATTGCCGGAGGAGCAATTTCTTGGGCTTCAAAGAAGCAAACACGTATAGCACATTCAACTATGGAATCTGAATTTATAGCATTAGCGGCAGCAAGTAAAGAAGCGGAATGTATTAGAAATTTGTTATTAGAAATAGAGTTATGGCCATAACCAATGCCATCTATTTCTTTATACTGTGATAGTGAGGCTACTTTGTCTAGAGTATACAATAAGATATACAAAGGAAAGTCTAGACATATTAACTTGAGACGTGAATATGTCAAGCAATTAATAACTAATGGAGTTATTAATATTGTTTATGTTAAATCAAGTAATAACTTGGCGAATCTGTTAATGAAAGCACTTTCAAGAACTTTGGTAGTTAGTACATTTAGTGGAATTGGGCTAAAACCCTTTACTGAAAATCAGCCACCAATAATGGTAACCCGACTTTATCTGGAACATCACTAGTTTAAAAGTTTAATGGGTAATAACAAGTTATTGATAAGTGGTTGTGAAAGCACTGAAAATTAATATATAGCTTATTCCAAAATGATCAGTGCAAGACTGCTACGTTTAGGAGGATGAATTTTATCTCTTAATGAGGTTATTTGTAGTTATGTCTGTAGTAGCAGGGACATGGGAAGAAACCTCACCTATATGAACATAAGAAGTGGTGCTGCTTCTACCAAGAGTTGGGTTTTCTCTTGTAAATGTTCATGAAACAAGGATGAAGCATAAGGCCATAATAATGCTTAATTAGTTCAGAAATTTCTTTAAGGAAATAAAACATAGTCATGTGTGTAGTGGTTCTGGTTTTAATATAAGAATGGTTGGTTTAAACTTAGGTCACCATCGCATTCGTTATAACTTTGAATTACTTACACTAATTAAAAGTTTAATTCGAAAGACACCATTATTGTAAGCATGATTATATCGGTATGCTTGTGATTAATTAAAAAGAGAGAAGTATTGTAATACCATTTATTATATATTCTTAAAATAGGAAAGGATTGTTGAATATTTCAAGAATATATATATATATATATATATATGATTTGGTGCTGCATTGTGCAGCATGTGTGTGGTGCTGCAAAGCGTAGCAAGTTACAGTCGGCAACCTTTACAAAATGTTGGGTTTCATTGAACTTTTTGTATATCTTGTTGAATGGTTACAATTTTTAGTTAAAAGACTTGATGCTTACTCAAATTGTATGAGTAGAATTAAAAGTTGTAATTAGTCAAATTTATTTTCTGAAAATTCTAAATAGAAGACATGTCTTTTGGGTCAACACTATTAAGAAGGATTCTATATCTTCAACTAAAATGAAAGGACTCAATGAACGGATGTTTTAATGCCTATAAATACCTATTGTGGCATAATGTTTCACACACAATTTCAGAAATTTGTTTCTACATTCCTTGCTCTCTTCTTTCTCTATCACATTCATACAATTTCTTTATAGTTATTTCTAAGGGAATATAATTCAGTTTTGCTAATCGAATCCATATTTTGTTGTATCGTGGAAGTGATTTGCCAAGAACCCTTTAGCAAACTCATTCGAGTGAGGGCAAATAACAATTTAAGGAAACGATTTAAGTCGTACCTCAAAGTCATCATTCAGATTATTCTCTATATTTCTACATTTACTCTAACACTAATAATGTTGACTTCACATGTTCACCATAGTTATTTGGAACCCTTATATAAGAAGGATTATGGTTTTGCCTAACCCCTAGTGTTACCTCGATTAGGGATCCTGGTGATCATGAAGTAAATTATGCCTTTGCTTATGATGTGTACCAATGACTACAAGATGTTTAGAGGTGTGAGTTATATTCCGAGGCCATAAGATCATGTCGAGTTGAAATTTGTTCATTATCCAGGCCCTTGGAAGAGTCTTAGTGGGATGATGTTCATCCAAGCTTTGGATTATTTTCTTCTTTTTATAGTTCGATTTTTGTCAATAATGCTTGCATTGGGTTCAGTTCTGCCAGAATGGAAATTGCTTCATCCTGTCATTTGATGTGTCTAGTGAACTATTTGGCGAGATATATGGTATCCGAAGATTTGAGAAAAAAGTTTTTCTACAATACTCCTCCAAGTACTTATTCTTATTGAAGTTCAAAAGGATATAGAGGAATACAATTCTTCACTTCATATATGGGTGATGAAAGATTATGGTGTGGCATTGTCGTGGGCCAAATTATTTACTCTACCACTTCGACCACTTGAACGTGTACTCAAGCCAGTTGGTTTAGAAAAGAGTGGTGAATTAGTGCTTCGTATAGATGGTAAATGTACAAGGACCAGTTCAAATGGTCAATTGGTTGTTTGGTAATATTGGTCAAAACTCGAAGTTCTACGTCTAGCATGTGCGGATGAAAAATATGGTGACAAAAGTTAATGATTTTAAATTGTTTACTGTGTGCATGGAAAATCTATATATAAAGCCGGCAGGGCTTTTGAACAGTGGTTTTTTGGGTCACAGGCTTCATCAAAACAAATTGGACATAAATGTCCCTCAAACAAAAAATTTCAAAAGTAGCTCAAAATAGTGTATCAACTGTGGCAATGGTATTTTCGTCATATAAACAGTTATAAACAGTGTTTTAATTTTAATATTTAACTATTTATTGTGCAACGATAAACAGTGTGTTTAATATTTAACTTTTTTCTGTACAATGTTTTTTTTTATTATTAGTACCTCACAATGGGTTAGTAATAATGTAATTCAATCAGTTATTTATTAAATATTATTTTCTCTATTTTTAATGTAACTTCATTAGAATGTAGATTGAAACTGAAAGACCGATTTTATTATGCGGATTCAGCTGCTTTGATTAGTTTATGGGGGGTTTCTTCTATTATGGTCTAATATTATTCATTTAAAATGTGTAAGTCGCACAGAGCAAGTAGTGATTCAAAAAATATCTCATGCACACGTGTGAGCGCGTGCATAGTATTGATGTGCTTTGAAAAAAATATTTTTGCTGTGTTGTGAGAATAAGCAGCTGTGAAATAAAGCAGCAGAGTGTTTGGTAAACTTTTTTGTAAAAGTGCTTTTGGAAAAAAAAGTAGTATTATAGTGTTTGGTAAACTTTTATATAAAACAGCTGTGACTGTGTGTTATTATGATATTTTATTTAATATTACTATTTTTATGTGACGATTTTATGTGGCCATGGGGCCCACACCCCATTACCCTTCTCCCTGTCTCTTCCTTTCTCTCTACACTCCCGAACTCTCTCAAAAACTCTCAGCTCTCTCTCTCTGTACTCTCTCCTCCACCAAGATAACTCTATACACAAACCTTCGATCTCAGACCATCTCACCACCAGATTATCATCATCTCCACCCCTACGAATTTAACCCTAAGTTTGGGTTACGAAATCATGTTTTGGGTGCTGGGGATAAGAAAATCTGAGAACTCAAATCCCTGAGCTCTCCGGCAAGAATCAAGACAAAATCAGTTAGCCACCCACTCCCTCTCTCATCCTTCTCTCTTTGTCTCTCTCTCCCATCTAGAATTCTAGAGTTATCCTTTTTGCCTAATTTTTTTTTTTCATCTGATTTTCTCCACTCTGAGGACCACATCGTCCAGAAGTTCCTTCTCATCTACCTCAAGATCGACTTTCTGATTCTCATCTACCTCAAGATCATTGACAAGATCAACTTTCCGAGTGAAATCCATACCAATATTCCTTGTTTTAGGTGTAGTTTGACCTATGGATTTGAATGGTGGCGTTGCATGTGAAGATCAAGTACTCAAAAATGAAGAAAGCTAACCCTTCCTTCTCGGTGAAAAACTCTTCGACGAGTTGACCTGAGGCTCAACGAAATTTGGGTGCTTCAAACTCAATTCAACCTTCATTTAATCTCAGGTACAACTTCTGTATCCTACATATTGAATTTTGGCATGAAATTCTTAGGATTTAACCCCAATGCCCTCTCTGTGTTCATGCCCAGAAATCCGTTGACCTTCATGGTCATTTTTCCGGCAAACTCAAGACTGAATCTACACCAATCGCCAAATCTCAACTCTGGGTAACTATCTTGACTTTATCTGTGAAGTTTGAGGTTAAATTTGAAGGACTATAGCTAATGCATGCTCTATATTTTCTGCCCAGAAACCAACGAAGCATCACCAGTGCCATTACAACTAATCAAAGACCAATTCATTCCTAATCGACGACTGGGTAAATATTTGAACCTTTGTGTGAAGTTTTAATTGGGATTAAATGAAAATTTGGGAGAATATCAGGGTCGGGGCATGTCATCTTTCATCTATTTTGACTTTTTTTTTTTTGCAAGCAAGAATATTTTTCTCGCTTGGATTCTGGACTAGTTCTTGCTCGGATTCTGGGTTAATTCTCACTCGGATTCTGGGATAATATCCAATAGGAAAATTTTCAAAAATGGTTTCTCAAAAAGATTGAATCATTTTCTTATTTGTATATTTGGAGGATCTGGACAAAGAATAGGGATGAATGTTGGTGCAGTGGTGGTGGTCGGTGTTCAACGGGAGTGGGCGAGACGGCTACGGTCCTACTCTGATGTAAGGGAAAGGGTGAACGAGTGTGAGAGATTCCAGTTTAAGTATTAAGGACATGGTCTGTCATTTTGTAAAAATGACAAGGGTGTTATTGGACTTTAGAAAGTTTCATTAAAGATGCACTGTAGCTCCGCGTGCTTTGAAAAAAAAGCCAATTTTCCAAAGCAGCATTTAGCTGCTTCGGCTTTTCTGATTATTTCATCTATCAATCACCACAGCTTCCAAAATAATCTCCTATTTTTTTAGTTTACCAAACACCTTCTGAATAGTTTCAGCAAAAATGGTAAAGTTGATGAATCAATAGACCTATACCACAAAAGTTAATGATTTTCAAATTAGTGGATGTCACTCCCTCCTACTTTTCAAAAATTGATGTGGCACTTTCATAAATGAGTACTTTTTTTATGGCTTCTCTTCGAAAAACATAAAATCTTAATGGGAAATGCTAACTGGTTAGTGATAATTAACTTGAAAATATCATCATAATCTATTTCTTTGGTACATCATGTTTTATCAATTTACTTTTGCTACGTTTAAATCTGCAAATAAAATAAATAAACAAATTCAAAGGAGTAATTGGAATTCCCTACATAGATCTTTTTGCCATTTTGGGAAATATCTTGACCTTAACTTCTTCTTTGTCTGGGACTGGTGACACTTGTACCTTCTTTCCAATTTATTTAGACTAAACATGTGTTTCTTTGCAAAATTTGATTCAAATGCTTCAATCAATTGTCAACTCAACATTTTTCTATTTATTACATACACACACACACACACACACACACACACACACACACATATATATATATATATATATATATATATATATATATATATCCACTTAATCTAGCTAACAACTAATTCCCTACAATATAGGAATTTTAAATTTGTGGCTTATTAAAAATAATTATTTAACTAATCCTTACTATCACTTCAAAAAAAAAAAAAAAAAAAGAACTTTTTGTTTCTGTTATTATATTTAGTTAGTCTATTCCTCCATTACATCATCAATACTTTCGTAACAAAACTTCATTGATTTGTCAAAATTTTACATATAGTTGTAAAAAAATGTATTTAAAATTTATGATACATTTGAAAATAAACATACCGACTTTTGGTACATTTAGATTCTAAATGTACCAAGAAACAAATTCTACCAAACAGCTAAATATATCATAGGCTTTTTAGCCAAAATGGTCTATGAGATTTGCATACCTCTTCACTTTGGTCCCTAAGATTTGAAATCAATAGAAGTTGTCCCTGAGATTATCCACCATTAATCATTTTGGTCTTTCTATGACACGCGCCGATCCCGATGTCCTTGAGACATCGGGATGGTTATTTGCTAGCCGACACCTAAAGGGTGACGAAAGCCATTTAATTTATGCAAATGCTGAGAACATGTGAAACTGATAGGAACATATTTTATGCGACTTTATTAGCCTATTTCCTTGCATTTACTTAGTTAGTTTCTATTTATTATAGTGACTTAAGGTATTTTCATGTGTTTGTAGGTCCAAAAGGCTAATGTAGCAAGAAAGTGCAATTTGGAGCATTTTAGAGCAGTTTTGAGCTTGGGATGGATAACACATGCATGGAGTAAGGTGGATGGACGAAATTGAAGTTCAAGAAGGGCTAGGAATATGCTAAAGGGCTGAAGAAATTAATTCAAGACTTGGAAGACAAGGAATCAGCAAGAAAGAAGGAAACAAGAGCCAAACTACCTTATTTTGACTTAGTCAATCCTAATCCTTCACTACTTAATTTCCAGCTGTTAAGGGGGGTCCTAATTAATTTAGGACACTTAAATATATGTTCTAGAAGCCCTAATCCCAGTCCTAAAGGGATGTTGCATCAAATCTGCAAGGAATCATTCCTTGCCGTGCAAGGAAGTCACATTTCCCTTTCTTTCTTGGCTTGCCGCATATCCCGTTCCCTTTTCCTCTTGGGATTCTGATTTGTTACCCTTTTCTTGGAGGATTTGGAGTCTTAAACCTTTTCCAATTTAATTCCCAGCTGTGCCCCTTCCTTCCCATATAAATAAAGAGCTTGCCGCAAATCCCTAAAAACCATTCATTCAACCATTCATCCATCCATCACCCTAATATACCATAACACAATTTCAGCCACAATCACCCTTGTGCCGCAACTTTTCAAGGAGAAAGGAGAGAGGATAGCTTGGAGCCGTGCTTGCCATTCAAGTTTGGATTGCTATAGCGTTTCTAGGTGTATTCAATCTATTGTTTTCAATGTTTAATTTAAGTTTTCTTGGTTTAATTGCGAACATGAGGAGCTAAACTCGTTTTAGCTAGAGGAGAATTCAAAGCTATGAACATATTTCCAATATGAATTGATTACTTCCAGTTGTGATTTCATAAATCGTGAATGCAATTTACTTAACTGCTTGATTAAGAACTTATTCTTGTTTGTTGATTAAGGGTGCACACTTAGTTTGCATGCATGAATTTGATGCTAAAATATAAGGGAGTTTCACCTAATCGTTATGAACTTATATTTGCAAGTAGTGGAGGTTACTAGTCACAATCGTGTTAAGTAGATTCCTGGCAGGAGTATCATACTGTTCATAGTTACGAATGCCTTGTCAATGCTTATGATTTTCACAAAGCTTAATGATCTTTGATTGTATCTCTATTATGTTGTTCATGTAGGGAACTATTGAAGAATAATTTGGTTGCCGATGCGTATTCCATCCAATTCAATGACTTAAGGAATCTAAGGGTTAATTAGTGCTGTTCACGATTAATCTAGGGCGTTGAGGTTCATGGTTTATTGGAAAAGCAATTGGAAATCGATTTGTATGCAAGTGTGTCATGTGTGGAGAAGGACCCTCTAGCTAGCCACTACCCGTCAATTCACCCAAATTCGTTCCTTTTACTTAGTTTTCTGCAATCTGTTTGTTTAAGTTTTAAATTTGTCAAAAACCCAATCCCCTTTACTTTGTTGTGTCAAATTAGTTAGAATCTGTCCAAACTTGTATTTTTAAGTGTTTTGAGTCAAGTTAAGATCAATTTTCGTCCAAATCACCCCTTAGTGTCTAGTTTGAGTCTATTTGATTATTTTGTGCTGTTTTGAGTCCCTTTAGTTTGTTTTGAGTCCTTTGAGTCTAGTTAAGTGTTTTTAAGCCTAGTTTAGTGTTTTTGAGTTAGTTTTAAGTAGATTAGTAATCCCTCCTAATCACCGGCTTAGAACAATCCCTACTTGCATATATACTACAATTGTCAACAAGAGGGTTTAATTTGAGTGCTTAGTTTTATAACACATCAGAAACATGCATATAATTTGGGACTAATCATGCAATAGGGACAAATAACACAATACTAAAGTTCAACTACTAACAATTTAATATTAAGATAATGCATGACATGTTCAGAGCATACGTCTAATACAAAGCACGGCGCGGAAATTTAAGATAGACAAAGTGTTATTGTAGTAGATGTCGAAGCAGAGAGAATATAGCAAGATATCACTGGTAGGGGAATGCCTCGTAGCTCAGATCAAAATCCTTGTTCCTATGTCTTGAAGGGGGCGCAAAATAAACATGAGTGGACCAAGTTGATATACATATAGTAAAACAGTTATCAACGTACTAACTCCCAGGTTTTATGAAAACACATATATCATGATAAAAATAGGTTTACCGAAACCTAGCATGCCCATGCAATGTCTCAAAACATATCTCGTATAAATAATAATCACTAGTGAATGTCCGATAACCCCCAGGCCCCATGCCAGCTCCCCGTCCTTGTGCTAATAGCCAGAGGAAAACCATCTCCAGGCCCTATGCCAACATCGTAACCGTCACCCGGGATGGAATCTATCCCTTGTCCCGTAGCGGAATAGGGACCACTAGGTAAGTACAAAACCATTGAACACACATTTATTTGAAAGGCAACTTCATAGTATAAAGTCATCCATCATCTATAATATAAAGAGGTGTTCTAAACATGTTATAAATTGTATATCGTCATCCATCAGATATTCCATAAAGAACATGAGTTAGAGGAAAAATAATAGTAATTCAATCTAGCCTCAGTAATTTTTAAATCATGTTTTTCATAGTAATTCAATCTCAAAGCATTTCATAGAACATAATTTTTAAATCATGCTTTTCCATGTATGCATGCTTTTCCATGTATGCATTTTTACTATTAAAACATGCATTTTAGAAGGGGTTCACTCACAGTACTTTGCCGTTGAAAAGCCAAGCCACCTAGCGAATAAGGAAACGCCACAAATAATTGCCCCTAAGCACATAAATGGTACATTTAGCCAACTCTACTTAAACAACTTAATTTGGGAATACGAATGTCGAAAACGGGTTAAAGACTTCAAAAATAGCCTAGGAAGGGTCCCAGACGAAAACCCGAAAAGTTAACGGTCAAAGTCAACATTGACCGTTAACCGGTCAAAGTCAAAGTCAACGCTGACCGTTGACCGGATCAAAGCCAACAGGTCCAGGTTTGGGTCAACTAGGTCTGGGCTTTGGTTAATAGGCTGGTACCTGGCCCAAGGGAAAAGGGTTTAGGGTTAATGGGTTTAAGGAAGTAGGCTTAAGGTTGGGCTAGAAGCCCAAGTTATATTTGACCCTAAGGCCATAACCCCTGGGTTTTAAACACACAGGCCCAGGCTTAATGCCTGGCCCAAATAGAAGGGTTTTTGGGTTTAGCTTAAAAGGTTTAGGGCCTTAACAGATAAGGCCCAAAGGCCTTAGTTTTAGAAAAATAATTAAAAACAAAAAGGAAAAAGTTTTGGGCTTGGTGTCACGGCCCTAAGGCCTGAGGTGTTTGAGAAATGGCTTGAAGGCCTGACATGGTGAAAGGGCACCGAAGCTTTCCCACCTTTGACCGACGACAAACAAAGACCCAAGGCCCCAATCTAGGTATCAACATGTAGAGGAAAGTGAGAGGAGTGATTTGATACCTTTGGTTCACCGTGGAACGGCCGGTGATGGTCGGATTTCCTCTCGACACCCACGACTCGCTGTAGTGGGTTTTGCTTCCCCAGCCGAAACAACGCGTAAAACCACAATCCATAACCAAATCTAGGTTAGAATTAAGCCACAATGACAAAAATGGAGAGTGTTCAAGTGTCCCGAGGCTTACCCGAAACGGAGGGACGAGAAATCTCGCTGAAGAGTTTTTCTTTTTCTGGGCTTCGCCACACCTCGCGGCGACGAGAGAGAGACGACGACGAGGTGTTGATGATGTTGATGATGATGATGTCATTGACGTTGGGGAGGGTGTGGGTCAAAGGGTGAGAGAGTGAGAGGGTTTCGAGAGGGGGAGAGTGAGTGTAGAGAGAGAATTGAAAGTAAGGTCTTGGGGTGGGGGAAAGAAAGAGAGAAGTGGGGAGAGTTGGGGTGTTGCCACATGGCAACTTGAGGGTAGAGAAAATCCAACTTTTAGATCCGGATTAGGTAAAGAACTAGAGACTACATTGATAATTCCATTGAACTTTTGGGAAAATTATGGAATTATACATATAATCGGGGGTGGGTGTAAGATTCCGTGAAAAATTATGTTAAAATAAGGATCAAAATGACAAAAATACGCTCAATTTAACGGCCAAAATGATTTGACAAAAAATTGAGAGTATTTTTGTCATTTTATTCTTATTTAATGAAGATTTTTCATAGAATGACCAAAGTGATTGATGATAGACAATCTTAGGAACCACTTCTATTGGTTTCAAATCTCATGGACTAAAGTGAGTTATGCAAATCTCAGAGACCATTTTGGCTAAAAAGCCTATACCATAAATCAAATGTACCCATATTCAATGTACCAATTAAATTAAACATACCTCTAATAAAATTGTGAAAAAAATATATTTAATCAAATTCTTAAAATGAACAGAAGTTTAATCAACGAAATTAAAAAATGAGGCACCTATATCAAAACGTCTCTTGAAAAGACATTTAAAATTGGCCCATGAAAAAGGTCCATAGAAAAAAAAATAACTCTGTTACATTTCACCATTAGTAGGCCATTTCCAATGCTCTACTTGTGAGGCTGAGAGCAATTTTAGTGTGTAAGGGCTCCCCATGGCAATAGGCAATTGAATCCCCTCCAATGAATAGTAACTACCTTTAATGAACAGTAATTGCATTTTACATATCCAC
Organism: Pyrus communis; assembly: GCF_963583255.1. NCBI lineage: Eukaryota > Viridiplantae > Streptophyta > Magnoliopsida > Rosales > Rosaceae > Pyrus > Pyrus communis. The sequence continues at coordinate 19,109,602 of NC_084805.1, read as the reverse complement.
GCCTAAACTAAATAGTCATAGCAATAGGTAATAAAATATTAGTCTTTTTTTATTTTAAAAAATAATTTTATTTCTAATTTCGGATAGAATTTTTAACCGGTCTCGTCAAGCTACGTGTCATTATCCGAAAGTGCAACTTTTGGTGATAGATTCGATATAATTTTTTGTGATAGATTTCGATAAGACTTTATCCAATTTCATCGCGCCACATGTTGTTACCTTTTAAAAATTATTGAGGATAGATTTCCAATAAGATTTTTAACCAATCCCGTCGCGCCACGTGTCACAATCTGTTTAGAATCTTTAAGGATAGATTTCGTTAAGATTTTTAACAAATCACGGCATGCCACATGGTATTATCTACAACCTAATCATTTCTTCTTTTTTTTCTCCAAATAACCCACCATCAATCCTCAGAAATCACACACCAAAATCAAAATCTTTATCCTTATTCATAGTTTCTCTTTCCTTCTTACAATGTCTTCTTCAAGGATGTTAGGGGAAATCGATGAACAAGAGAAAGAATTATTTAAGCATGGGGAAGAAATGTTCAATCTCCAAGAGGGAGAAAATGAGATGGAAGAGGGAGAAAATGAGATGGAAAGAGAGATGATGAAGCAAGAAGTTAAACAGCCTCACATTCTCGTCCAGTCATCCAAGTTGTGGCTGAGGTCTCCAAGCACAGACATTCCACAAACATTGATAGAAGCAAGCAATGACGAGGTAAGGATCTCTGGGACGATAATTTTGATCGTAACAGTGCATTCCCTAATGCGTACTTTAGACGTCGTTTTAGAATGCAACGACATTGGTTCAACAAAATCATGAATTTGCAACCATGATTCTTACTTTGTGCAAAAGAATGATGATTTTGGTGTCATAGCTCTCCTTCCTGAGCAAAACATTAATGCTTCCTTGCAGATGCTTGTATATGGAACATTTGCAGACCAAGTGGATGAGATAGCGAGGATGGGAAAAACAACCATTTTGGAGTCCCTAATCAGGTTTTGCTCCGTAATCAAATCTACATACACCAAAGAGTACCTCTGGAAACCCACGACAAGGGACTTGCAAAGGCTTATGAAGAATGGTGAGCTACGAGGTTTTTCTGTTATGATTGGAAGCATCGATGGTATGCACTGGACCAGGAAAAACTATTCAAATGCATGGCAAAGAGCTTATAGGGACATAAAATGAGCCAAAAGTATCATCTTGGAAGCGGTGTCATCATTTGATACATGGATTTGGCATGCTTTTTCGGTGTTCCAGGAGCTCAAAATGACCTCAATGTCCTTGCTCAATCCCCTGTGTTCAACGATGTCCTGCAAGGAAGAGCTCCTCAAGTCACATATACAATCAATGAAACTGTACACTCAGGGACATACTACCTAACATACAGCATCTACCCAATATGGATATCATTTGTCAAAAGAATGTCACGTCCACGAAGTGAAAAGGAAAAACACTTCGCAAGATGTCAAGAGGGGTGTAGGAAGGATGTGGAGTGTTCTTTTGGTATCCTTCAAGCTCGTTGGGCGATTGTCAAGGGTGTTGTCAGATTGTTTGATTTAGAGTCACTTCGATCCATCATTATGACGTGTATCATTCTTCATAACATGATTGTGGAAGGTAAGTATGATTATGATGTCGTTGATGAATTTGAGCCAAACACAATGAACAATTCCAAAACACAAAAATATTGCGCTCATGATGCCACCGAAGAACCCATGCAACACGAGCTATTAAAAAGGGATAGACGTTACAATGTAAGGCTCATTCAACGATATACTTCACTTCAATCCTCATACTATCACAAAGCCCGGCAAAGTGACTTGATAGAACACTTGTGGTCATTGAAACAAGCTCACGAAACTTAAAAACAAGCTTGTGGTGGAAGAAGAATGCTCTTAGTTTGTTTAGTGTGTTTTTTAAGTTCATTTAGTGCGTTTTTTTTTTTTTTGTTATTATTATTTTGTGTGTTTTTTAAGTTCATTTAGTGTTTTTTTTTTTTTTTTTTTGTGTGCTTATGTAATTTTATTTGGTGTGTTTATGTTGTTTGAATAAAGATTCTCTTAGTTTAAATAAAGTACCAAATTAAATCAAGATACTCTTAGTTTAAATAAAGTACTAAATTAAATAAATACGAAATTACATAAAGTACTAAATTCAATAAATATAGAAATTACATAAAGTACCGAATTAAATAAATACAAAATTACAACCCAAAGTGATTGGAAAATTATGGGCTCCGATTATACAACAAATTCCCTAGTCCCCCGTGAATAGAAAATTATCACCTAACCAATTTGTGGTGCTAGGACCATCTTCACTTTCTCCTTCGTCTCTTGTACGCCTCCTTCACACCACGTCCGCTTTCTCCGAATTCCAAAAATATTTAGAATTCGGATGCATCGCATCTACAGGCGTGTTCATAATGCCACGATCTTGTTGAGCCCTTCTTTCTTCTTTAAACATCTCCCTTTCTTGCATAAGTATATCTCTTTCTCTTTCATTAGCTTGAAATAATCTCTCAACAACTATAGCTTTTGCTTTATCTCTAGCCTTATCAGCCTCAAATTTAGCCATTTCCCTCGCCAAAGTCAATTCACCTTGGCGAGCAAGTTCTTCCATATATTTTGCATAATCATTTTTGGAAGAACTGCCTTTTCTCTTTGACGCCTTCTTACCTTGAGGCCTGAGTGGATAACGAGTCGACCCCGACACTTGCTCAAGGATCGCTTCCGGCACTTGTTCTGTGTCACTTTCATGAACATACGAGTTGTGATCTGGCATAAAGTGTAGAAGGGTGATATTCATGACAATTTCTGGACCAATAGTGTTACATCCCATATCGCCCAGGGGAGTGAATCATGTAAGCTTTATTTGTATATTCTCATCTCTACCTAGCATGAGGCCTTTTGGGAGCTCACTGGTTTCGAAGTTCATCGGAACTCCCAAGTTAAGCGAGTAATGTGCGAGAGCAATCCCATGATGGGTGACCCATTGGGAAGTTCTCATGTAAGTTCCTAAAAACAAAATCGTGAGGGCATGGTAGGGGCCCAAAAGAGGACAATATTGTCCTATGGCAGAGTCGAGCTCGAGCCGAGATGTGACAATTTGGTATTAGAGCCAATCCATGGCCGGAAGTGTGCCGACAAGGACGTCGGGCCCCTAAAGGGGTGGATTGTTACATCCCACATCGCCTAGGGGAGTGGATCATGTAAGCCTTATATGTATATTCACATTTCTACCTAGCACGAGGCCTTTTGGGAGTTCACTGGTTTCGGAATTCATCGGAACTCCGAAGTTAAGCGAGTAGCGTGCGAGAGCAATCCTATGATGGGTGACCCATTGGGAAGTTCTCGTGTGAGTTCCTAGAAACAAAACCGTGAGGGCGTGGTCGGGGCCCAAAGCGGATAATATCGTGCTACGACGGAGTCGAGCCCGGGATATGGTGAGGGCCCGGGCCGGTATGTGACAATTTGGTATCATAGCCAATCCCTGGCTGGAAGTGTGCCAACGAGGACGTCGGGCCCCTAAGGGGGTGAATTGGCCAGAAGTGTGCCAACGAGGACGTCAGGCCCCTAAGGGGGGTGGATTGTTACATCCCACATCGTCCAGGGGAGTGGATCATGTAAGCCTTATATGTATATTCTCATCTTTACCTAGCATGATACCTTTTGGGAGCTCCCTGGTTTCTGAAGTTAAGCAAGTAGGGGCCAATGCATTCCCAGGATGGGTGACTTATTGGGAAGTTCTGCTCGTGAGTTCCCAGAAACAAAACCGTGAGGGCGTGGTCGGAGCCCAAAGCGGACAATATCGTGCTACAGTGGAGTCAAGCTCGAGATGTGGGGGGCCCGGGCCGAGATGTGACAGACATGCACAACTCTGAATTTGGGACAATCTTTGACAATATTCCAACATTCCCACCGGTTGAATACTTTTTTTTTTTTTTTTTTTTTTTTTTTTGGCATTGTACCAAGTTTGTGTTTGAAGTGTATACAAAATGTGGCAGAAGACAAAATTATAATCAAAGTAGCTAATGTAAATTTGGGTATAGTACAAACAAATAAATAATATATTGTTACCTGATCCGCGTAATTTTCCTCACTTCGAATATTAGTACTAGATTGTGCCAAGGTGTTTCTCTAATGAGTAAACGATTGGCTGGGTATTCTCCAACGACTTTAGAGCGATTGTTTTGTTCTTTTGCCACCAATTTTCTCAAGAAAAAGGGAATGAATATTGCTCCACATTTCTCGCAACTGCATCTCATTACCCGTAATTGGATCATGAGTAACTTCAACCCAGCTAGAACACAATGCAACATCTTCAATAAGCGTCCAATTTGTACCTGCATTATTGGCCTTTTTTTTTTCTTTTTTTTTTTTTTTTGAAACAAAAGTATATATAAGCTTTGAGAGAAAGATTGGAATGTGGTTGAAATTATTTGAGAAAATATGAAAGTGTGGTGTAAGGTGGAAGATAATGATAAGGTATTTATAGAAATAAAATAATTTTTTTAAATTTTTTTCTGATTTTTTTAATTTTTTTTAATTTTTATTAAGTTAATTAATTTATACCGTTGGATTACACAATATTTGAAATCCAACCCTCCAGATTGTGACACGTGGCATAACGGAAACATATCATTTTTTTTTAAAGCCAAAAAACTTGGACTATTAATCTGGATTCGAAAGGACCAGATCGTGCCACGTCATCTATCGTTGGGGGAGTTTTGAAATTTTTATTTACCGTTAAATCGAACAGTCCAGAAAAAAGAGTCGTTAAAATCCAACGGGCGTTAGGGTGCCACGTTGCACCCAGCAATGACTACAGACAGCCTATCCAACGCGGGCCCTATCGCCTGCAAATCTTGTCGGTGACGCACCCCCACTCGCACTTGTGTTGCACGCGCCTGACGCAAAATTTTTAATAACGTAGTTGACGTCAGTCCCCTTCAGGCGCTTGGACCTTGAATTTGCGCTCGAGCTCTCCCTCGAGCTCTCCCTCAACCCAATAACCCGAATGTGCTGGAGCTACTTAGTCTGGAGATTTGAGTTGTTGGAGCAGCCGATCCCCTTGATGTTTAATCAGATTCTTAAAATGAACAGATATTTAATCAACAAAATTAAAAAAATGAGACGCCTATATCAAAAAAAATCTCTTAGAAAGACATTTAAAATTAACCCATAAAAAAAGCCCCACAGAAAAATAATAACCCTGTTACATTTGGCCATTAGTAGGCCCTTCCAACGCTCTGCTTGTGAGGCTGAGAGAGGGTCTTAAACTATCTCCTCCTTATCTGTGTAAAACCTCAAATGGCGGTTGAAGCTCTCCCAATTAATCTTCCGTGACATTTTTGCAGAAAGATAACTCAATGGCCGGTTCGGTTATGCTGCAAAGCCTGTGCTGCATAACCCCACAGTCCCCAAATTGTTACAAGAATCAAACCCTAGCTTTCTCCAACTCTCAGCTCTTCTCCTCCAGTTCATCTTTTAGATTAAAGAAACAGACTTTACCGTCAGCTATTCGGATTAAGAGGCGGAGGACTCAGAATCATCGCTCTGTGGTTCCTGTTGTGTTTGCTTCACAGTCCAACTTCTTCAAAGGTTAGCTGCATTTCGCTGCTTTTGTTGCTGTTCTACTTTCTCTTTTGATTTTGTACTTGTTGATTGGCATCCCTGAACATTTTTATTTGATGGGTTCTTGTAATTTTCTGTTTTCTGAATTGAGTTTGTTCTGTTTTTGGTTTTTGGTTTCTGGGTTTTGATAAATAATGCTATTGCAGCTGAACGGTAATGGTGAGTAGGAAGTAATGTGCATATGTATGCAGAAAGCATGCTGGTTTTCAGTTAGATTCTGGAATTTTGTAGTCTCTAGAGTTAGATATAGTGTAACAATTCACTGCGTTGTCCAAAAACTTTAAAAATTCGGGTGATTTTTGGTTAGTAGAATGTGCCTGGCCCGAAAAACAAATGCGATGATTTCTACATAGAGGCTCTTGTAGTGAAGTTGTAACTAGAATGATAATTTTTGTGAATACTAGAATCTTGTTGCCGTAAGATTAAAGAGGGGGACCCGATTTTAGACTATAGTTGAGGGAACTGGCTAATAATGCATAATCCATGAGAGCCTAATATTTGGCGGGTGCAAGACTAACTTATTACTGATGTGCAATGTGTAGCAAGTGTGATTTTCTTGGGGCAATTTTGGTTATGTGGCATTTTTTTCTTTTACGTTTATAGGTTCATAAGAATAGGTCCCCTTATTAGTTTTTTTTCAGTTTTCGTCAACGGAAAACTTGTATGGAGGATCCACTTCCAATTGCATGAAAAAGTAGTCCAAGAAGGTATTCTATTACGACCTTTAAATGCAGGCTAATTTTGAGTCAGAATTTTTTTAAGTGTTAGGATAAGATGTTAGGTTTGTGGTTGAGTTACATTATCACATGGAGGATGTTATTTTGTTCTTAAAACTTAAATTCACATCAAATTCAATGTTCTTAGCATCACATGAACTACTTTTGTTGCTGTCCTGCTCATACAAGAGAGCATATAGTTACTGTTGTTTATTTTTACATGTGTGTTAACTGCTGGTGTAAATTATGTAGTTCTGCAAACGGCATGGAAGGTTGGGAGAGATGGAGTTGAGGCAGGAACCAATCTTGTCCCAGTAAGTTCTATAGGGTCTCCCCTTTCTTGCGATGATTTGCATTTCAGTGCCCGGTGTTTTTCTTTCTTTCTGTACAAATTGGAGATTGTTAATATTTTGTTTTCATTTTGCTTTGGGGATGGTAGAATTCAGTACCGAGACCAGTTGCAAGGGTTTCTGTGACTATAGTTGCATTGACACTTTCACTGTTTGTGCTCAAATCTTTCCTGTCTACAGCTTTCTTTGCGCTGGTATGTTGTCCATTTCTTTCCTCCTCCAAGAACAGTAAATTGCGAATTTTGCTGCCTTACTATAAAGAAATGAGATAATACGTAGACAATTTATCGTCAATAAGAGAAGATTGTTCTTATATAGATATTAGATAGTCCTGTATTTGTAAAGTACATATATGATAAGTAATTGTATTGAAGTAAGCATTGTATGATAACAGGCTACGATGGGACTTGTATACTTTATATTCATTGCTTTGAATAAGGATGAAGGGCCCAGGGGGGGTGGAGGCACCACCTCAACGCCAAAGGAGGACGGGATAGACGACAGTCTAGAAGAAGCCAGAAGAATCATGGAGAAGTACAAGTAACAGACACATGGGTGGACCGTGGAATGGAACAAGGTATCTTCATTGACAGAACAAAAATCTCTCATTTGCTGGTTTAAGCTGTTAGGAAAGGCCTAGCATAGCGAACCTGACTGTGAGGAGCCGTCCTTTTCGGAAAGTTGACGGGAAGTTAATTAGTTTTAATCTTTGCAAAGCTCATGGAGATCTTATTATACACAAAAGAATGGTCTTTTCTGCAGAAGTTGGCATTGATGGTAGGAAATTGTCACGGTTAATATAGTTATTAGTGGCAGCATGATAAAATGAGACGGAGAGCAAGGCGTATATGATAAGTTACAAGACGAGAGGGAGACAGAGAGAAATGAGTATACGCTGCGAAGTGATTATCGCACTTCCTTTTATGAGCCGTTAAGATATATGGTTTACAATCTTATTTTCTCAAAAACTAAAGAATTTAATCTTTGAATTATTTTCTCGTTCTTCTTGTTGAATTAGAAATTTCAGAATGCTACTCACCGGGAATCACAACCGGATTGATGAGTAGCACAGAATGAAGAAGATGGTAGAAAATCACGCATATGCAGTAGATACACAAACCAGTACCCTAGTCCTAGACCACTTCTCTTCCTTTAGCCATTCCACGATCGCCGGATTATATTTCGGAACCATTTCATGTTAGAACCAATCATATTTCCATCATTAAACAATGACATGTAACTTGTGAGGCAAGTAAACATACATCATGAACACATTCATAAGCAGACATGAGGGGATTGATGTTGCCGGTGCGCTCTATGCTACTATCAACCCCACCGTTGGTCATCTCAGCAATAACCTGTTGATTTCAAAGATCAACATATAAGTAGTAATAGACCAGAAGTTACCAAAAAAAGAAAAAAATAGAGGAAAAGAAACAAGAGCATATAGATTTGCAATGCTGACCCGGGCTTTCCAGATGTGGACATCAGTGTGACAAAGTGAGGTATATTTGATCTTGAATATTACTAAACTGTAGAGCAACCTCCACATTCTCTATTGTCAATGGCTTCCCACACAACCACTGCTATAAGACCTCTCACTTACAAGTGAAGAGGGATATTACTAAACTGTAGTACTAAATAGCATGTTTTTAGAGAATTAATTTCTTAGATTGATGTGCAAGTGGAGTTCACAATGGAAAAGTAGCTAGCATTCCTTTTCCACGTAACTCAACTCAAACTCTTTCTCCTTCACCAAGTATCTTCATGAAGAAGATTTTTGGTCACTTAGATTTAGGTTTCAAATATTAAATTTCACTCTCATGAACCCCTAAAATTCTGAAACCTTCCTTGTTGTCGGCTCCTTGCTCCAGCTTGGGATCGGCTGCAACCCAGTGCCTATCCCTCCTTGCCCTCTTCCTTCTTCCCCTTTCTCCCATCCTCTGATTCCTCCCTTTCTCCCCTTCTCTCCTTGTTTTTTCGTCCTCCTCTGTCTTCCCCTTTCTTCAACCTTCTATTACCTCTATATCTTCCCTTTTCTCCCTCTATTTTCCCCTTACCTCCCCATCCCCCCTTTTTTTCTTCCGACTCCATCCCGCTTTTCACTCTTCTAAACCACCAGATGATTTGGATTTACTTTTTATGCATTTAGCTTTCAGCTTTTTTCTCTCTAAGCATTTTGTGTTTGAGATTGCTCTGAGCTTGGTCCCAATTGTCCCTGAGTTTATCTCAGATCTGGCTTTTATGCCTTGCTCCTTTCCAAATATCGCTCCTCAACGTGAAATTACAACCATCTACTCTTGTTGCTCGTTTCATTAGGTGTCTCTTCCTATGATCTCCTCCGGATGTGCGCTTTGGTGGCTTGTAGCATTTAAATTGCATTTTACACTATTTGGTAGGATTATGGGAGTATTCAACGCGGCATATCTGCGGTGGCGGTGGTTCTTTTTTGGTGGAGGCGTATGCTTTTACATTTTCATGTCGAGGCTTTTCTGGTTGTTTGTTACTTCGGGCTGCTCACTTTGGACCCATTTTATTGTAATTTTCTTTTATCGAGTTGGGCTTTTGCTTGACTTTTGTGGACTCTCCTTTTGAGTTGTCCTTACCATATACTAGCTTTCTTTTTTAATAAAATTTACTTGTTATTCAGTACTATGGTCTAGTGGTATTCCTCTTCACTCATAAATAAGAGGTCATAGGTTCGATTCTCACCAAATACGAGTTTGAACCACATTATGCTAGGCCATTGTGAGGCGAAGCCCACCCCATCCCCTTTAGTGTAGATAATATCGTTTATTCCAAAAATTAAAATTAAAATAAAATTTACTTTGATTAACAAAAAAAAAGAAATAAAGTCGTTGTTAAAGAAATAATTATCGTCAATAAATGAATCAAAATTTAAAAAAATGAAAACTAATAAAAAGGGTTTGAAAACTTTGAGTTTTAACGATAAGGACAAAATAAAGGGTAAAGTGAATAGTACCATGATTGACTTTTTAGTGTAAAAATATGATTTTTCGTTAAAATGAACAGTAACGTAAGTTTTTCGTTAAAACTCCTTTTAAAAAAAGCCTTATGGCGCATCATCAGCTAAATAGTTTCTAGCTTCAGCATATTCCTTAAATTTAAGATTTTTCTTAATAATTATTGAATCCTATCTGAACCGTCCAGTCGAAAAAATAAAAAATAATCTGAGATGGCAAGCTTCATGATGATACTGTAATACCCGTATTCTACAGAGCTGAGCCCAAACTCTTTCTCCGTCACCAAACATTCCCAGCTCCGCCATGACCCCCACCATCTGCAACCCCACAATTCCGCCTCCCTCTCACCCATCTTCCCTCTTCCCACAAATTACATCATGCAAAACCATCAGAGACCTGCACCAAGTCCACGCCCACTTCATCAAAACCCGCCAAATCCATGACCCCCTCGCCGCCGCCGAAATCCTCCGCTTCTACGCCCTCTCAACCCACCGCAGTATCCAATGCGCCCGATCAGTTTTCACCCAAATGGAGAAGCCCAATTGCTTTTCTTGGAACACAATCATCAGAGCTCTCGCAGAGAGCTCTGTTAACGACCACTCGCACGATGCCCTCTTCTTCTTTTCTCAAATTGTTGCTGATGGTTCTGTGGGACCCAATAAGTTCACCTTCCCCTCTGTGCTCAAAGCCTGTGCAAAAATGGGGAATCTTGAGGTGGGTAAGTGTGTTCATGGCATGGCTGTGAAGTTTGGATTGGAAAATGATGGGTTTGTTGTGAGCAATCTTGTGAGGATGTATGTAATGTGTGAGGTTATGGAGGATGCAAATTTGTTGTTTTATAGGAGTGTTGGGATTTTGGTGTTTTGAATGGAAGGAAGCATGAGGGCAATGTAGTTTTGTGGAATGTGATTGTTGATGGTTGTGTAAGACTTAGGGATTTTAGAGCTGCCAGGGAGCTGTTTGATAAAATTCCTCAGAGAAGTGTGGTGTCGTGGAATGCGATGTTATCTGGGTACACACAACACGGGCTTTTTAAGGAGGCTGTGGAAATGTTCCGGGATATGCAGATTGGGAATGTGTGTCCAAATTATGTGACTTTGGTTAGTGTCTTGCCTGCGATATCACGGCTTGGTGCACTTGAACTAGGGAAGTGGATACATTTGTATGCCGATAAGAATGGAATCGGGATTGATGATGTGCTCGGTTCTGCTTTGGTTGATATGTATGGTAAGTGTGGGAGCATTGAGGACGCTCTTCGAGTTTTTAAGCAACTGTCTAAAAGGAATGTGATTACTTGGAATGCCATAATCAGTGGGCTTGCTATGCACAGTCGAGTTGATGATGCACTGGATTATTTTTCCAAGATGGAACGAGCTGGTGTGGTGCCTAGTGATGTAACATATATTGGTATCTTGAGTGCTTGTAGCCATGCCGGTTTGGTGGAGAAGGGAAGAGCATTCTTCATCCATATGATTAATGTAATTGGCTTAGAACCTAGAGTTGAACATTATGGTTGTATTGTTGATTTATTAGGTCGTGCCGGATTGTTAGAAGAAGCTGAAGAGCTTATATTAAAAAGCTTATATTAAACATGCCAATTCAGCCGGATGATGTCACATGGAAGGCCTTGCTCGGTGCTTGCAAGATGCAAGGGAACATCGAGATGGGCAAACGTGTGGCAGAGATTTTGATGGACTTGGCTCCTCATGATAGCGGATCCTGCGTTGCTCTCTCAAACCTGTATGCCTCTTTAGGAAATTGGGAGGCAGTTGCAAATGTGAGATTGCGGATGAAAGATATGGACATTAGGAAAGATCCTGGAGGTAGCTCGATTGAGCTTGATGGAGCAATTCACGACTTTGTGGTGGAAGACGAATCCCATCCTAGAGCCGGAGAAATCCATTCAATGTTGGAGGAAATTTCCGAAAAATTGAGCTTGGAAGTCCATAGACCTAACACCACACGAGTGTTGCTCAACATGGATGAAGAAGAAAAACAAAGTGCATTACATTACCATAGCGAAAAGATTGCAACTGCCTTCGGCTTAATCAGTACAGCCCCTCGAACCAGTCTTCGAATTTTTAAGAACCTACGCATATGCGAAGATTGTCACTCTTCGATAAAGTTGATCTCGAAAATTTATAAACGCAAGATTGTTGTCAGGGATCGGAAGCGCTTCCACCACTTCGAAAATGGTTTATGCTCTTGCAAGGATTACTGGTAAATGCCTACACATATCAATTCAATTGTATTCTGATTCTTCTTCTAAGCTAACCATTGTGTTATGTGACGAATGTACAATATTGTGATGTTTGACAGAGTTAGGAAGTCTTGTATGCATACTTATTGCCGGGAGCTATTATTTACACTTCAAAATACTAATCATGCACTCTTTCTCGAGTGAAAAAATTGAAGAGGAAGAGTGCATGATAGCTTTTGCTAGTGGTTTAACACTTTTGTTTCCAGAGCTAGACACACTTGATTAGCAGAACACGAAAGTCACAATCCCAATATCTTCATGCAGGTCGCATGCAGCCATAGACCAAAAAGGCTTTTTTCATAGGCACTTTGACTTCCAGCCAAAAGCCATAATTATTAAACATAATGATTAAGCAATTCAATTTGGGGGAAAACAAGAAATATTATGGTGGTAATCTGGATTTACTTATGAATAGTCAACATTTAAAATTTAAATTGGAGGAAGGCATGATTTATGTTTTTTGGTTTTCAGGGCTAATTATATTTTACATCATTGAGGTCTGGGGTGATTTTTAAAAGTGTTACGAAGTTCTAATTTTCTCATTTACATTATAAAGTATTAAAATTGCATCTTGTATGCCTTTGGCTAGATTGATTGTTTGATCCTTCATTAAATTAATGACATCATGAGCATAAGATCCTTTTATGGGCAGTGTGTAAGCCACATTGATAGAAAAACTTATCAATTTAATCAAGGCTTAAATATCAAAATGGTCCCTATGTTATAGCCATTTAGCCAATTTAGTATATGTGTTTTCAATTTGGCCAATGGTTATCGTGTTTTATCTATGTTAGACAATTAGGGCCATTTTATCTAGTCTTTGTTTAAAAAAATCATAAATTATTATAAACTTATATATAAGATTCTCTATTTAATTTAAAATTAAATTAAATTAAAAATTAAAAGAAAAGTACTCTCCCCTTTTCTATGTCACAACCTTAACAATTTTTATCAGATTGAAAGTTATATCTTTTATATGTGTTATTTCTTATTGATTTGCATTTTTTTGAAAATTTGAATTTAAATAAATGGCTTTCTCAATTGCGGTCTGTAACTCAATTACACAGTTGGAGAAGAGGTGGTCAGGATTAATTTTCTTAGGACTACGATGATAGGTGGGATCGAAGTGGATCTACAAACACATTCGTCGAGTTGCAAGCGTGTGTTGCTAGGATTGGGGTTTCAATTAAAAATATTTTTCTATAATAGCTTGTAATATTTTTATGAATTTTTTAACAAAGATTAGGTGAAATGTTTTTAATTCGCTCATGAAGATAAACACGATGACTAATTGGCCAAAAATTGAAAACGTATAATTAAATTGGTCAAATGACTCTAATACAGAGACCATTTTAATATTTAAGCGCTTAATGAATGATTAAATATTCAAAGAAATAAAAGGTGCAAGTTAATACAATTTCAAGACCTCGGGGTATGGTACGAAAAAATTAAAACCTAGTGATCAGTTTTGGAAACCAACTGTTTTTTTCTTGACTGCAGTATGAGGTGCAAAACCAAAAGAGGCAATCAGTGTGTCGCCATCATGCTGAACAAGGAAGTGCTTTTAAGTTTCATTAGCTGCTGACCACTTAACAAAAAACAGATAATCTCGATTAATTATCTTAAACAAAACAAAAAAGGAGATTCTTCCAAATAGTAGATGGATCGATGATGAAAATCATGCAATTAAGGGAATGATTAATTTGAAATTGACTGGCGTGAGCATGAACAGAAACCAACTCCATCAAATCTTTATTTCCCTAATCATCAATTTGAACATTATTTCATTAAATTAATCGATACTAAATTTGATTGTGACCCACATGATGGAATGGTGGAACTCACCACATGAGAACATCACCTTTTACACCCTCACGCTAAAATCTTTTGCCTTGTATAATCTGACTCTGACCCAGCTGTCAGCCACAAAGCATGCGGACCCACCGGACGCGGCGTGTGGAACACCATCAAAACCGACGCTCGCTCTCCATCTCAAACTCCAAATCAAAGAAAATCGACACGTGTACGGTTGTATATCAAGGACCACCGCAACTACAGTACAGCCGCGCCTACACTGTCCCTTGAAAAGACAAGACTCGGTGGCTTGCTGCTCAGCGAAAGCTTTCTTCTCAAGAAAAGCAACCGTTGCTGCAACCCTATGAGATTTTAAATAAATAAATAAAACCAATTCGAAAGGTGGGCGTGCACAGCGCAGGCAAAAATTAAAATATCAAAAGCAAACCCCCAATAATTTATTGAACCAAGTGAGTAGTGTTCTGCTAAAATTTTAGTTATTTTTGGTCCCTCAACTTGAGTCTTAGTTTCACTTTGGCCCTCAAATTTTCTTTCTTCTCAAGTTGGTTATAAAATGATACTACATTATTTCTCCTTCTGCACACATATATTTGTTTCTGACAATTGAATTAAATAAATTAAACATTAATACTGAATTTGTCAGCAAGAAACTCTGTTTGGATCAACATCAAATCAATGTAGCTTCGGAAAGCCCAATTAAATTGAGACACGTTTAAAATCAAATGTGTAGATTATTGTTTGTATTACTACGCATGGGCATAATTGGTCACATGTAAGTAAGTGGAGGACATTTTTGTCAAAGTAAATGAATTTTCTAGATGCAATTCAAGAAATCAGATGTTGTTATCTAAACTTTCGTAACAAAAATCATTTCTGTCTTTATTACTTATGTTATAATAAATAGGCGGATCTCAATGAAAGTGAAGTATTCATTATGAACAATAATGTAAAAGGATTCTATGATGTTGTAAGAAGAGAATGCTAAGAAAACTTTCTCAAAGGCGAAGCTCTCTATGAACTTTGTGCCACTTAATATTTTTTACATAATATTTTATAATTTCGTCACTAAAATTGATGTTAAACTGTAAGATAACATAAAGTTCTTAAAGAATCTCACTTTGAGAGTCTCCTTAGTATTTTTTTTAGTATAACGATATATTTTATACTAAAAAATGAAAAAGTTTGACTAAACTACATAATAGACAACTTAACAGAAGTCTTCTTAGCATTTCTTGTTGTAAGAAATCAAATAGTTAAGTACAATTATAAATGTTAGGGTAAAGTACAAAAAACTACCTCAACTATTGGGGTCACGACAGTTTCATACCTCATCTTTTAAAATTGACAATGTCATACCGCATCTTACGAATTTGTGACAATGTCATATCTCCGTCAATTTTTCTGTTAGTTTTTCTGTTAAATGCTGACGTGGCAAGAGACGGGGACCACTTTCTATTAAAAAATTAATAAAATATTATTAAAAACTAAAAAAATATTTAATATTTTTTAAATATTAAAATAATAAATAAAAGTAAAATTTAAAAAAAAAAGGGTAAAGTACAAAAAATTACCTCAACTATTGGGGTCACGACAGTTTCATACCTCATCTTTTAAAATTGACAATGTCATACTGCATCTTACGAATTTGTGACAATGTCATACCTCCGTCAAATTTTCTGTTAGTTTTTCTGTTAAGTGCTAACGTGGCTTGATTCGGGACCTACTTTCTATTAAAAAATTATTAAAAACTAAAAAACAATTATTTAATGTTTTTTAAATATTAAATTAATAATAAAAAGCAGGAAAAAAAAAAACCCTCATTTTGTCCCTCCCCTCCCCCCTCCTCCCTCCTCTCTCCTCTCCCCATCTTCATCTTCTTCCCCCACCTGCAAATCCCAACAAAAAATAAAATAAAATCCAATTTGTCTTCCCCCCCACACCCACACTCAATTTCCCCACACTCACACTCTTCTCCCTCCTGCAACCTAGGAAAAAAAAAAAACCCAGATCCCGTTGGTGGGAAGAGGGTGAGCAGAGAAGGTGGAGGATGGGTGCGGAAGAGGATGTGGAGAATGGATGAAAGTGGTGGATTTGGGGTTTGATGGGTTTTCAAATTTTTTTTTTCTTTTTCCCTTCTTTTTTTTCCTCTTCTTCTCTTCTTCTTCTTCTTCTTCTTCCGCAGGGGAGTTGATGGTTTTAAAAAAAAAAAAAAAAAAAAAAAAAAATTTCTTCCTCCTTTTTTTCCTCTTTTTCTTCTTCTTCCTCCTTCTCCTTCTCCTTCTCCTTCTTCCGCAGGGGGGTGTTGATGGGTTTTCAATTTTTTTTTTTCTTTCTTCCTCTTCTTCTTCTTCCTCCTCCTTTCCTTCCTCTTCTTCTTCTTTCTCCTTCTCCTTCTCCCTTCTTCTTCTTCCGTGCCGACAGGGGGGAATTTTTTTTTTCCTTCCTCCGTTTTTTACCTCTTCTTCTTCTTCCTCCTCCTCCTCCTCCTCCTCCTTCTCCTTCTTGTTCTTCCGCAGGGGGTTGTTGGGTTTTCAAATTTTTTTTATTTTTTTGGGTTTTCAGGTGGGGGGAAGAAAATGAAGATGGGGAGAAGAGAGAGGAGGGGAGGAGGGGGAGGGGAGGGACGAACTGATGGTTTTTTTTTTTTCCCCTCTGCTTTTTATTATTATTTTAATATTTAAAAAATATTAAATAATTGTTTTTTAGTTTTTAATAATTTTTTAATAGAAAGTATGTCCCGAATCAAGCCACGTGAGCACTTAACAGAAAAACTAATAGAAAAATTGACGGAAGTATGACATTGTCACAAATTCGTAAGATACGGTATGACATTGTCAATTTTAAAAATGAGGTATGAAACTGTCGTGACCCCAATAGTTAAGGTAGTTTTTTGTACTTTACCCTTTTTTTTTAATTTTACTTTTATTTATTATTTTAATATTTAAAAAATATTAAATATATTTTTTAGTTTTTAATAATATTTTATTAATTTTTTAATAGAAAGTGGTCTCCGTCTCTTGCCACGTCATCATTTAACAGAAAAATTGACGGATGTATGACATTATCACAAATTCGTAAGATGCGGTATAACATTGTCAATTTTAAAAGATGAGATATGAAACTGTCGTGATACCAATAATTAAGATACTTTTTTGTACTTTACCCTAAATGTTATACGCACATTCAAAAGTCTAGGACCTCTTTTCAAAAAAAAAAAAAAAGAAAAAAAGTAGTCTAGGATCAATATGAGACCAAAATAATTGTGAAGGCCGAAAGTGATAAAACCTCAAAAATTTAGGAGCAATTACAAGAAATTAAAACTTTATGCTCCAATCCAACGGTAGATAATTAACATAGTACGGATGTGAAATCAAATCAAAGGCCCCTATACATATACTAGGAGATCACTTGTAGTTGACACTCCTGTCAGCTTTTCCAAAAATAAGAGAGCTTCTTTGAACCGCCCACCACCTACAATACCACCTTTCCTGTCTGCTCCTTCCATGGAGGTTTCGAAACGTTTCTCTCTCTACATTTTCCTCCTCTGCTTCCTCCTACCCTTGAACAGCAAACCCACCGACTCTGTTTCTGCAGATGTCGAGCTCCTCCTGGGAAAAATCAAAGCTTCACTGCAAGGTAACTCTCAGAACTTGCTCTTATCTTCCTGGAACTCCTCTGTGCCTCTCTGCCAATGGAGGGGACTCAAATGGGTTTTCTCCAACGGCTCTATTTTGCTCTGCACCGACCTATCCTCCCCTCAGTGGACCAACTTGTCACTCTCCCGAGACCCAGCTCTCCACCTTTTTTCCCTTCAGCTCCCATCTGCCAATCTCTCTGGTTCTCTTCCCAGAGAGCTGGGGGAGTTCTCTATGCTCCAAAGCTTGTACCTTAACATAAATTTCCTCACTGGGACCGTCCCATTGGAGCTTGGGTACAGCTCTTCCCTCTCTGACATCGATTTGGGAAGCAATTTGTTGAATGGGGTTTTACCGCCGTCGATCTGGAACTTGTGTGACAATCTGGTTTCCCTTAGGGTTCATGCGAATTCGCTATTCGGTTCGGTTCCTGAACCTGCATTGCGAAACTCTAGCTGCAAGAATTTGCAGTTTCTTGATTTTGGTGGGAACAAGTTTTCTGGGAATTTCCCAGAATTTGTAACCCAGTTTGGTGGGCTTAAAGAGCTTGATCTTGGAAGTAACATGTTTTCGGGTCTCATTCCTGGGGGTTTAGTGCAGTTAAACCTCGAAAAATTGAACCTTTCGCATAATAATTTTAGTGGGGTGTTGCCTGTTTTTGGTGGATCAAAGTTTGGTGTGGAGGCTTTTGAGGGTAACAGCCCTGGACTTTGTGGGGCGCCTTTGAAAAGTTGCAGTGGAAGCTCTGGGTTGAGTCCCGGTGCAATTGCCGGCATTGTTATTGGTTTGATGACTGCAACTGTGGTTTTGGCTTCATTGTGTATTGGGTATGTGCAAAACAAAAAGAAAAACAGCACGGAAGAGAGTGAAGATGAAATAGAGGAAGAAGAAGATGAGGAAAGTGGGGGCGGAGGCGGTGGCGGTGGTGATCAAGGAAGGCTTATTTTGTTTCAGGGCGGTGAGCATTTGACGTTGGAGGATGTGTTGAATGCAACAGGACAAGTGTTGGAGAAGACCAGCTATGGGACTGTGTACAAGGCAAAGCTCTCAGATGGAGGGACCATCACTTTGAGGCTGTTGAAGGAAGGTAGTTGCAAGGATGGGAGCTCTTGTCTTCCTGTGGTGAAGCAACTGGGGAGGATTCGCCATGAGAATTTGATTCCGTTGAGAGCTTTCTATCAGGGGAAGAGAGGGGAGAAGCTTCTGATATATGACCATCTTCCTCACAGAAGCCTTCATGATCTTTTACATGGTATGCATATATTTCGTGCTTATCTCTGTCTTTTGTTGCTATTCAGTTGTTCTGTGAGATTGAATAGTTTTGTTTGCCTATTAAAAAATTAGCTTTGAAATACTTTGTTTTGTTATTGATACATCGTATGTCTTTGGCCTCTTGTGATTGTTGAAACATTTCAAATCATCAATGTTCGATGATCGCCCTAGATATTTATCAGTTTCTATTAATAGCTAATTGTAATACCGGAAAATACGATCAAACGAGAGTTTGAACGGTTCACTGCCCTTGGCTTAGTAGGCCTCTGATACCTGAAAGGATTCACTGGCATGAAATGTCTCAGGAGATGGATTGGTTTCACTGTCCGGCATATGATTACAGGTTTACTTTGTACAATTTACATGGATATGAAAGAGTGGAAACTTAGTTACAGGGATCTTGCAGTCAACTGTTATGTAGGAGTCGTTTTGAGAATTCATAAAAGCCCTTTGGAAGATTTGGAAACAACAGATTATATTTAGGCTGTCTCACGTTAAGCAACTTCAAAGACTCTTGCTTTCCTAATCCTATGTTTCTCAAATTGGAATCAACATATCTTCCACAACCAATGACCTATAGAGTTGTGAAAGCATCTTGAAGAAAATGTACACATCCTCAAAGGGTTCACATATTATTTGCTGCCTATTTCTTAACTTATCGACACTCACTGTGGAATTGTTTTAACTATTTTTTCATCTGTTTTTGTTGGATGCAGAAGCCAGAGCAGGGAAACTTGTGTTGAACTGGGCTCGGCGACACAAGATTGCACTGGGAATAGCTCGAGGACTAGCATATCTTCATACTGGTCTTGAAACACCTATCACTCATGGGAATGTAAAATCTAAGAATGTGCTAGTGGATGAGTTTTCTGTAGCTAGGATCACAGAATTTGGGCTTGACAAGCTAATGATCCCTACCGTGGCTGACGAAATGGTGGCGGTCGCAAAAATTGACGGTTATAAGGCACCAGAGCTTCAAAAGATGAAGAAATGTAATTCAAGGACAGATGTTTATGCATTTGGAATTATTCTGTTGGAAATTTTGATAGGCAAGAAGCCTGGTAAAACCGGGAGGAGTGGTGAATTTGTGGATTTGCCTTTGATGGTGAAAGTTGCAGTCTTGGAGGAGACGACACTGGAGGTTTTCGACGTGGAGGTACTGAAGGGGGTGAGGAGTGCAATGGAAGAAGGCCTGGTTCAGGCATTGAAACTCGCAATGGGTTGCTGTGCGCCGGTTGCTTCGGTTAGACCCTCCATGGATGAAGTTGTGAGGCAGTTGGAGGAGAACAGGCCAAGGAATAGGTCTACTTTGTACAGCCCAACAGAGACAAGGAGTGAGATTGGTACCCCGTTTTGAAGCTTCCATTTCTTAAAAACATGTCCAAAATTATGACTTAATTGAAGGCTTCACCTGCTCGCGCTCTAACGCATGCTCTCTTATCGATTAGCCTCGGCATCTTCGCAATTGAAAATGTTATGTATCTCTGATTCAGTAGAGAATTGTAGGAGTTCATGGTGATAGGATTTCTTCATATGGTGGTTATATTTTTAGGATGAAAAATTAATTCATGGTCGCTGTGTATTTTATGATGGCATTGCCTCTCTTTTAGTCTTCCTTTTCAAGCAAGTGTGCTGGAATGTGTACCAAAATCTCAAATATATTTATGTTTATGCTGCAAATTTCAATGCAGAAGAACCCAAATGTTTCACTATAAAACAATCCATTAAGACATAAACACACATATTTGTAATAATCAAGAATGTCTAAATTCTTTTTTATTTATTATTTATTTTTGTTTATTATCAATTTAGCTCATGAGAAAAATGTATTTATTAAGACATAAACACACATATTTGTAAGAATCAATAATAATACCACTATTATTATTGCAGCAATCTTCTAAAGGAGAACTTACTGTTGTGTCTGCAACATTTGATACTTTATTTATTCTATAATAAAAAAAGATTGAAATATTCTCATTTTAAACTAAGCGGGGTTGGTGTTTTTACAAGAAATCTCTGGCCAACCTTTTGCGATTGATATGTTGTGATAATATCAACAACACATCGATATAGGGAAATGGTTTTTGTACTACTTTTTAGTTTATGATGTTTGAACAAGTAAATCAAAGAAAAATTAAGGAGCTGGAACAAAGGGAGAACAGTGGAAAGAGAAAACGGAAATGATTAGAATTAAAGAGCTGAAAGAAAAGGAGAAAGGGGAAGGAGAAAACGAGAATGACGAAGTCATTTCATATGGATACAATGAGACCATTCGTTACCGTAATAGTGCTATTTGGGAACATTAGCCTAGCCTAGGTTTCTCATTGCCTAACCACATGGCAAGAACAAAGAGGGTGACAACTGCGTAGCTTATACATGCAAAATCTCAAACAAGCTTAGTTGGATAAAATGTGCCCATGTTTTTTTAGGTCACATGCAAAACAATGTGGCCTTGTCATCAAATATTTCATTGCCTAAAGTGCAATTACAATATTATATGGACCAAAGAAAATAGAAAATTACAAACAAAAAAGAAAATGTGACTAGAAAAAAATGTACACTTCTTCAAATACTTGATTGGGGCAAATAGGGTGGAAGGAAGGGATGTAAACTTAATGGCTCCACACCAATAATCAAGGGAAAGAAAGAATGAGTAATAATTTCTTTCTTCCTTCTGTTCTTGTTTCTTCTGTTTCTTTTTTTTTCTTCTTTTTTTTTTTTTTTTTTTTTTGGGTGTTTGGGGGGGGGGGGGTGTTGGGGGGTGGTGGGATTGAAATATAATTAACATTGGTAACCCCTCCGGCAGCTGAGGACGCCGGCGCTAGCCGTGATGGAGCCAACCAGTGAAGATGACTTGGCCCCCAAGCTAGAGGCCCTGGCATAGCTTGCTCCAGAACCAGTTCCCGATGCAATGAAATAGGCTCCATTGAGCATCAGGTCTCCTTCTGATCTCCAGTTCCAGTGCGTCCAGTCATTTGGATCAACTCTATGTGTGACCTGCAAATTATCAATTAAACAAATTGCAAATGTTGTCAAATTCCAACCTCATCATCTTAATTAGAAGAACTAAATAGACGGGATTGTAAATTGCGGTTTGTATATAGCTTATTGTTTATTTACCGTCTTTCAATTCATTTTTTACTAATAGTTTGTAATAGGTTTTATTTGTGCCTATTTCAATCGCTTTATCAAAATTAGCTTCGTTTTTGTATTCCGAATTTATACCTCCTTTGCAAAAGCATTGTTAGGGGCCAGATATCTGTTGCCCTGGCTGTTAATTGTGGGTTCAGCACTTCCACCAATGGCATACATTTCCCAATGTGTGTAGTCATTGTTCACCACATGGAAATACCCGTGCCTACACCTGCAAAATTAATTCAGTTGGCGACCAATTAATAAATTTAGAATGTGTGACTCTTTATGGTTGCGGAATGTGATCAGCTGGTAGACCGGCAGAATACAGCCGGTCGATCCGCGACTCACAAACTGCAAAGTTTATCAAAGAAACTAATAGTTAATCACTTCAGAAATGTTACCTTGGCATCCTTTGAATAAGTCCCTCACCAAAATGATTGTAAGCAATTGTAACTTGCATAAGCTTGTCCCTTACATAGGAATCACTGTGACCCAGTAACATAACCTGTTGCAATCACCAACATAAATGTTCGTTAATTTCTTATTGTGTTTTTAATAAAAGTGTTTATGAGTATCAATGCTTCTAACGAAAGCAACCCAGACGAGCCTAGTTATGTACCTCATTATGATGGGTGAAGTAGTTGTTGGAAATGGTAATTGCAGTAGAGCCCATAATAGCATCAATGAGCCCATCAGCACAATTAGAAAGGGAATTGTGGTCAATCCAAATGTGGCTAGATCCAAAAATGGAAATGCCATCCCCGTCCGCCATCGTCCTCCACCCGTAATGGCTCGGCGAGCTCCGGACCAGGGCATTTCCGGTAGATTTGCAGTCATGGATATGTAGCCCATGGATAATGACATTAGTAATATATTGAATCGTAATGCATGCCCCATATGCAATGTGCACATTGACTCCACGTGCATCAATTGTCTTGAAGCTGTTCATAATTAGCTCTTGCTTTAGTGTGATCACCATGTCACGCTTGAACACAATCCACAACGGCCTGTCCTGGATGACGGCGTGGCGGAGGGTTCCGGGTCTAGGATTGACGGGATCATCATTGCTGGGGTCGTTCACGACGTAGTATCTCCCGTCGCGGCCACCCACGGCGTTGCGCCCAAACCCTATGCCGCAGTTTGCAAGGCGCTTGCGGTGGAGCTGCCACTGTGGGTCACATCTCCAACAATCATCAATTGGATTCCCCGTCGCACATGAAAAGAATCCCAAATTTCTTCTCTCTGTGCTATTACGAATGGTCCTGAAAATAATTGCAAATAAACAAATAAATCATCAAATTTATATAATATAAATAAATAAATAAGCATGTGAAGCAAATAATGTAATGTCACATGCATAAATAATCTTAAGGGGCCTAAGGGCCATGTGAATACATGGTAGGGACATACTATGTTTGGCCATAATAAACACCAGGGATAAGAAGGATACGGTCCATACGGAATTACGCCTTTTTTTTATTATTTATAATTATTTTAATGTTTTTCCTAAATTTAGTGACACAAAGTAATAAATGGGGAGGTGAACAATTTGTTTGTTCATATTGCAGTGTCGGTGGAGAATTAGGGTCTTATAAAAATTGCATGGAAGTATTTAATGAGGTCGCGGCGGATCCATTGAACGACGTAGTTTCTGTCAGTAGGGTTAGCTGTTGTATCAGCTAAAAAATGAAGCAGAATTCTGTTGAGAGAAAGTCTTTTGGTACATAAACCAGATCTGCGATCTCTTCACCAGGCTGGTGATGGGGAGCAAAATTGAAGAAGAATAGACCCCACTAAATTGGGGAGTTATGATCTTTTTTAAGTGAAAGGAACAGTTAATTGAGTGTTAAAAAATAAATTTAGGGAAAAATAATGTGACTTCTGACTTTTTATATATGGATGAGACAAATTGTTCATATGAGATGGATTGAATGATGAGAGCTTTTGACTCTTGAGGGCATTGTATTCATCACATATGAGGCATTGGATTCTAAGGTGTTGACTATGCTAATTTGGTTCCCATGATTGGCTTATGGAAAGGCAAGAGATCAGTTTGAGTGAAAACTAGGAGATGGTTTTGTATGGTATATAACTAAAGTGTGGTATGTGATTGATATTTAAAGGGTATAGCGATTTTATCACTCTGAATTTAGCTTCTCGTACTCCAAATTGAGTACTTCATAGTTTTATAAACTCTAAGGGAAAGTATCAAAAGTTAAACTACAAGTGCTCAATTCGTTGCTATGAGTAAAGTATGAATACCATACTTGTTAGACAAATTATTGTGTGGTACTTTAACACTATCACGTATGTATATTATCAATTCACATATAATAGTATATAAGTATGGTTGCCTATTGATATCAAACGATAAACTATGCACCAATGTTCATCCGTACAATACGTGAGCTGGTTACACCACGTAATAGTGTTCCACCATCACGCTAACAATCTTTCCACATGAAGAGGAGGGGCTTTAGACTTTAGTGAGATAGAAAAACAACCCAAAGGTGCACAAACAAATGCATTGGCACATAAAGCTAATGTGAGATAGAATGAGATTTGGATAAGGGGACGGAGAAAGAAAAAAAGACAAGAAAATAATAATGCGAAAGCGTGAGGAGCGGATCTGGCGACATGGGCATGTGAGGAAAAGAAAGAGAGGTTGCTGCCGCAAGAACATGCCAACAACATGGGTGGTTGATTCCCCAGAAATCTATAAAGTTTAAACACAAATTCCTAAGATAATAATATTAATAACATAATATAATATAAAAGATAGATTATTTAATCATTAAAGACGCAGAGAAAATGGATCTTTGTAGAATATAAGATGACAAAGAATTTGTACCATCAGAAATAGCAGCAGCTTATAATAAAACAATGTAGTTTTGATTCTCAATCAGTTACTTTTTAACCTTGATCTGTACGTTAGGTTAAATTTACAAGAAGTGGTCCTCGGGATCTTTTTCGAACAATATAAGTGTACCAATCCTAACCCAGCATGGTTATTTTTGCTTGGAACTGTTGACCCTTTTTAATTTGACTGGATTTTTTGGCGGTAAAATCTGAATTGTATTTGACTAGATTTAATCTACATATCGGAAAACAATAGAAGAGACTTGTATGAAACCGGATGCATTCCATTGTATCCTCTCTTCTTTCGTATATGTCTCTCCTTTCGCGTAGTGTGATACATAAAAAGAAAGGTAATACATAACAAATTGACGTTTCGTGTAAGTTTTAACCGGAAGAAAGGTATGCGGAATGAACATGTAATAAAACAAGTTGGTTTGTAATTGAAGCGATCATGCATCCGTAGCACTTCTTATTAATTAGGGTAACATGCAAATCATAAAAGAGAGAAATGAGAGACTTACATGTCAACCATGGAGGCTATTTCATCCGGATTATCTACTGCATGCTCATCCAAAGCTTCATCAGACCTGCAAACACAAAATTACTTCCACCAAATTAGAATTCTTTTTTTAATTGAGAAAGAGTTACTAAAAGTTATTATTAACGTGAATCACCTAATTAAATAAGCACAAAGAGATACACACAGCCCGATAAGCGTGGAGAGAGAATTGGATTATGGCAAAAATGACATGATTAATTATGACTTAATTTGATTAGTGCAAGTATTCAAGATTGCTATTGGATAACTGTACATGATATGAAAAAGGTAATTTTGGTATGTAAAAAACTAACATTTCTAAAAGAAGGGGAAAACTATGATCACCAAATAAAGGGTCTAGATTTTTCAGATCCAATCTCAGTTAATGCCTTAAATTTGCACTCTTAGCCAATTCGACGATCCAAATCAAATGTTCTAAAACCAGCCGGGGCAATCCTTGGTTGTCTCCGAAAATGTATCATTATTTTTCTATCTCTCACATTACGTTACCATTTTGTTAAAAATTGTATTATTGAAAAACTAAGAAGCTTAGGAAGGAGGATGTATCCCCAGTTGAACGCTAGAACCACCTTAAAGCTGAGAAGTTAAAAAAAATAGCAAGTACTACTGAAAAACTGACCTTTCTGCCATTGATGAGTTCTTGGAGCTCAATGACTCCTTTGGTCCCACAAACCTACCACACAAAAAAAGCCCTAATCCAATGAGCACCCAAAACTTAAAGACTCCACAGTGAAATGCAGCTCAAATTAAAAATAAAATGCATACCTAGAATTTACATTCTTGTCAGTCTCTGCAGAGGCATTTGTGCTTGCAACCAGAGCTAGAAGAACCGCCATTGTCGAAAGTAACAAAAACAAGTTCAAAGAGACCGCCATTGTTGGTTTAGAGCAAGCTCTCATGCTCTAATTTCTGTATTTATGTTAATAATGGCGCTCGACCGGTGTGAAAAATTGAAGAAGAAGAGGAGGAAAAATGGAAGGCAAATGGAGTCGAAGAAAAGTTGTCATGGCGCTGTGTTTATATAGTGAAAGGGCCGGGCCTAATTACTTTTCTAATCTCACTTAAATTAAACCCTGGTTAAGTTAATCACAAAAGTAAACAATATTTAACATCCTTTATCACCACCCTTAACTGCCACTAACTGATTCTCTCACTATCTCTTTAAGGTCCGCCACTTGTCAAAGGTGTGTGTCGGTCAGTCATGTGCCGCACCCTTTCTGGTCTCTCTTCACACTTCCTCCAACCCCGAAAGCCCACGTTACCGCATTTATTTTCATTTATTTTTATATATTTTTCTATTTTTTTTAGGGTGATCTACAAACACATCTTTTTTTATTTTATTTTATTTTTTCCTTCTTTTTTCACCCCATGCATTTTTTATTAAAGTATGATTATCTCTCATTTTATTCTCATCTTTTTCCCTCGTTTTCTTTTACATATTATTTTTTATCTTTTTCTGGCTATTAAAAAACTAACACACAATGTTGACATGATATAACTGTAACCATTCAAAATGGAGGGAATGGAAGAAGAGGGAAACTACCAGGAGAGAGAAGACGTGGCTTAACATTAACCGTTCAAATATGAGGGAAAGGAAAAAGAGAGACTAGGAGGGTGAAGAATCCTACTGTTCTTTTTTAACTTCTTCATTTTTAACTATCAAATCAAATGAATTAAAAATAATAATAACAAAGAAATTAACGAAAAGTGTGCAACGTAAATTGAGTGTATAGCATAATAGCACTACTTTTTCTTACTGAAGCATATTTCTTCATATAACGTAATCGCGGTGGTTTTTAATCTAGTCTACTCGCTGGCTTTTGGAGCCACGCAGCCACGTGTGGGTACCTGATTTTCCGGTGGCGTATGAGCTAGCTGGAATATTAAAAGAGTTGACGACTGACAGGTGTCCTCGAAATTTCCAAAGAGTACGGTACTTGCGGGCAATTAAAGTTTCAAGATCCGCTACGTCACCGGTTCTTTGAGTAATCGTCCGTACTCAGATCCGATTAGGGGTTTTTCATCTTAACTTGGCTTCTCTGCCCTTCCAGTTCTTATACACTTTTATTCTTTTCTATTTGTGCAGTTACGGTTAAATCAAGTTAATATTTTATATCACTATTGATTTTTGTTTTATTATCTCTATAAAAAAAATCAATATAAAATATTGACGTGGTTTAACCGTGATCGCACAAAATAGGAGGGGATGGGAGTATATGGGAACTAGGAGGGCAGAGAAGCTGAGTCCTTTTCACCTTGGCAATGTTGGCATTGTCGCTTCAGATCAATTTTTATTATTAAAAATTTTGGAAATTTATAGTTTCTTTTTTAGTTGGCATTTTCACCAACAGGATCCTCTATGGATTCTTTTGCTGAGGATTCTGGAGATCTGTGAATTGTGTCTGTTCATCGTGAAGTTAGTTTTTGTCAAGCACTGTTTATGTTTATTTTTAAATAAAAATATTTAAAATGATATATGACCGCACGATGTACGATGAACGGACATGATTCACGAATCCCCGAAATCCTCACAAAGAGGGACTCTGCATTTTCAAGGAAGGAGTGTTTCTTCCCATGCAACCACCATACTAATATAAATGATTTTATATAACGATATAATTATCCTAAATAGTTGCAGGAATAAATTGATTGCGGACTCGCAATTTTTGAGTTTCAAAATTAGAGAAATATTACTAGACTTTGTTACTAAGTGACACAAATTAGAGTCATTGGAATACTTTTTTTTTTGTTTGATTTTTGCTTTCAAATTAAAAAAAAAAAGAATTAAACAAGTTTTCATTTTTCAGTTTTCATAAAGATGAAAACACACAAGAATATTTGCTTTTTTGTTTTGAAACCCAATACAATTACCAAACGGACCATAAATATTTGTTTATTTCTTAGTAAGAAAAAATAGTTGACACTTCAAAAAAATCATCATATATGCACTCCTTAAAATGTGATTATTCCTTTTCCTAAAATAGGTAGCTTTTGTATAATTTGATATAGTGTTGATTAATTTGAACAAAAATGCTATTCCTATCACAATTTTCACACCACATTTGTATCACATCTCTAATAGAGATGAAACTCATATGTGTTGATGAACCCTACTTCTATTTGAGAGGTAGTACAAATGTCGTATGAAAAATATGATAAGTGCAACATTACTCTAATTTGGATGAACACATCAATGCATGCCATATATTTGTATAGTCTCAAATAATTTTTATATGGTGTTATAAATTTGGTGAATTTCAACACCGTAGGCCATATATATATATATATATATATATATATTTGTTCTTTGTTGTTTTGTGTTGAGAAATGTTACGTTATTGTAAATGTAAACGGTGCACATAAAACAATATGTTGTAAATGTGGCATCGTTAAAATCTTCTCCGGTGTTTTCTATCCGATATAAAGAAAGAGAGACGTTGTATGTTTAATGGCGATGAATCAAGTATCAAGTGATGTTGAGCTAGAATGTCATGTTAGCAGGCTTAGAGAAAATCTCATTTGATTGGACATCCAATCCATTGCACTACCCAAAAATCCATAACAGTTAGGAGTCCACCATTAATGCCGCACCAACTCTCCCACCACCACCCTTGGCCCACCATCACCGCCCCTTACCACCGCCTTGATCTGCCACCACTGTCGTCATCACCCTGTCCGCTTCATCCCACTGTCGCCACCATCACCACAACAGTTTTACATAAAATTTTACTAAAAAAGTATATATTGTGACACTACTTTTCACACGCAAACCACTTTAAAGTATATTTTACTACTCGCTGAACTACTTTACTTTACGATAGAATATTATTCTCAAAACAAGCAGAAGCAACTTTTATTAAAGCTACAACATTACCAAATTTGCCTGTATACCCTCTTTGTATTTGGTTTGATGTTGTTCCTCCGAGTGTAGGGACTTTTTATTTACCTGTTTCACCCTCTAAAAAAGAAAACCAATTCTTGATAATTTTTCAACGTTCCTAAATAAATATTGGATTGAATTAACTGAAAAAAAAAACTCAAAATTAGGATAGATTGCTTTGGGTTCTAAATTTGTGTTCGTTTTTTATTGAACAACCCGAAAACTTGGTTGTTATTACTCATTAAGCATTCTTGACCACTCAACCAAAAGGCCAAAACATAGGATTCATCTTGGGCGGCCTAAAAAACTCATGATTGATTAATCATATGTGACGTTTTTTTATGTCTGTGCATGAGAGTATGACTATGGATTTCAAGAATTCAACAAAGACGAAGCTCCTTCCATTTTCATTCAAACAATGCAGATATTATGAAAAATAATTTCATTTGGCTGTAAAGCATAGAAACTTCCAAGGTGAATTAGAGGATGAATAACCTATGCGTAAACAGATGATAACCTAATTAATTATTGAAGACTGCTGAATTTGAGGATGGTGATTGATCTAATCTGATTAATTTGTCAATAAACATGTATCATAGTACCTAACTCAACCGCCTTAATTTATTGTACCTTAGGAACCAAAAAATTGATCATATGATATGCAAGCCTACATGTATCCCACGTTGTTTTAGAATCTTTCACCCTAATTTGTTTTTAAAAAAGGGTGGCGGTTTTATTTTATATATATATATATATATATATTAATAATTGACACAAATATTAAAGATGAGATTCTAGATAATATTCAAGAGGTCCTTGATTTAAGGAAACTTTAAAAAAAATATAAAAAGCCAATTTCGTTAAACTAGTTGTCATTGTATTAGCAGATTTGAGAGCAAGACATTGTTAGGATACTAAGTTGGGTTATCCAAATTAATGAGATATGTGTATGTTCTGTTAGGTAATGGAACCCTACTAGATGATTGACACTTGTCATGAGATGGGATGATTTAGTTAGTTGGGTGGTTACTGTCTAGAAACTTACCTTGCAAGTCTGAGATAGATATATAGCAGACTAATTGTGCAAAGGAGGTTATGATATGAAAAAGTATGTTGTGAACAGTTATATAGCAGGCTTATGTGTGTCATGCGTTGAGGTTAGAACAAGGTTCTTATTATTGGTATCAGCCAATTCTACGATCCCACGTTTCCCTTGCGTATGTCGAGGGCAACCACTCGAGCCACAAAGATGGATGCTCGCGTCACCGCCCTTGAAGCTTCGAACTCCAGAATCGAAGAATCGGTTCAGAATCTAACAGCCCAAATGACCAAATTCATGGCGTCGATCGATACTCGTCTCTCGTTGGTGGAATCTCGGTCGGTTTCCATGGAAGAGCAAGGCCGTGATCGTACCAATCGTGTGGATCCGTCTGAATTGGGGGGAAATCCCATGGATTCGGAGTAAACCTTCAGCGATCAGAATCTTGATCCCAATCTGCAATTCCAGCGTCAAGATACTAGATTCCGTCATCAAGATTATCAATTCCAGTTTCGCCAGCCACCAATCAAGCTCGATTTTCCAAGATTTGGTGAAGGTGATGATCCCTTAGCTTGGGTGTATAAGGCGAAACATTTCTTCGAATATTTCTCGGTCGCCGACGATCGCAAGGTTCAATTGGCATCTTTTCATTTTGATCGAGAAGCCCTTCAGTGGTTTCAATGGCGGAATTGTATCAAGAACTTTCCTCGTTGGCCTGATTTTGTTACGGTTTTCTGTCGTGAGTTCGAGCCATCGGAGTTTGAGGATTTTTCTGAAGCTTTGATTCAATTGCGACAGACGGGGTTAGTTCGAGATTACATTGCAGCGTTTAGGCGTTTGGCAAATCGAACCCATGAGATTGCTCCGTCGATGCTTAAAAGCTGTTTCATTGGGGGATTGAGACCGGAGCTCCGTCACGATGTCAAGCTTCTGCGACCATCGGACGTTTATGAGGCGCAGGCTATTGCCTTACAACTCGATGCTAAGCTTGCTGATTCTAAGATCCGATCTTTTTCGAAGACTCCAAATTTCTCTTGGCATAATTCGGTGGGCAGTAAGGTTACTCCAGGTCTTACGGATCCAGGTAACCCCAATTCCTCTGTTACTTTTCCTAAACCAAACACTGTGAAGAAGATGACTTTTGAGGAAATTAGGGAACGACGGAAAAAGGGTCTTTGCGATTATTGTCCTGTCAAGTGGTTTAGAGGGCATGTTTGCCAAAGTCAACAACTCTTACTACTTGATTTGTCTGATAGATCTGAGGAGGTTCTTGATGAGGATCTTGTGTTAGATGAGGGTGATGAGTTATCGAATGCTCGTATTACTACCTGTGCTGTGTATGGTGTCTCTGCTCCTGATAATATTCAAACTATGAAGGTCCTAGGGTCTATTAAACATTGGCCTGCAGTGATTCTTTTCGATTCGGGAAGTTCTCATAATTTCATCAACTCTGCCCTCGCCAAGAAGATGGGTTGGAGAGTCGACCCTCTTATGAAGTTTGATGTGATGATTGCCAATGGTGGTACAATTCCCAGTATGGGGTGTTGTTCTCAGGTTAGAATTAGTATCCAAGACTACGAATATATCTCGGATTTGTATGTTTTGCAATTGGGTGGTTGTGATGTTGTCTTGGGTGCTCAATGGTTGCGAACCTTGGGACCCATTCTCTGGGATTTTGAGAAATTGAAGATGGAATTCACCTTAGGCCAACGACACTATTGTTTGTATAGCTCTCCTCCTCCTGCGCCAAGTTCCGTATCAGTGTGTCAAATGGAACGATTGCTCAGTCAAGGGTCTTTTGGGGTTGTTTTATTCTTTCTTGATCCGAATACAACAGTAGCAGTGGTTGGAGATCTCTCGGATAGTCAACAAGCAGGGTTGCAGGAATTGCTTTCTCAGTTTGACTCTATCTTCCAAACACCTACTACTTTACCTCCTTCAAGATCCTATGACCATCAAATTCCACTTTTGGAGGGCAGTAAACCACCTAGTGCAAGACCTTATCGTTACAATCCAATACAAAAATCTGAAATTGAGAAATGTGTTCAAGAGCTATTGGATTCCGGGTTTAGCCGTGCTAGTAACAGTCCATTTTCCTCTCCTGTTTTGTTGGTTCGGAAAAAAGACAGCAGTTGGAGGATGTGTATGGATTACCGGGCTTTGAATTTGTTGACGATCAAAGATAAGTATCCGATTCCTTTAATTGATGAATTGTTAGATGAACTCTTTGGGGCTCAATTTTTTTCTAAGCTCGATCTCAGAGCAGGATATCATCAAATCCGAGTTCATCCTGATGATATTGCCAAAACAGCCTTCCGTACTCACAGTGGCCACTATGAGTTCCTGGTAATGCCCTTCGGCCTCACTAACGCTCCAGCAACTTTTCAAAGTCTCATGAATGAGATTTTTCGGCCCTTTTTACGTCACTTTGTTCTGGTCTTTTTTGACGATATCTTAGTTTACAGTTCTACTTGGGAGGAACACTTGCGACATCTCAGTACAGTTTTTCACGTGCTACAGCAGCATAAATTGTTTGTAAAGAAATCAAAATGTGATTTTGGTAAAACACAGATTGAGTATTTGGGTCATGTGGTATCACGGGATGGCGTTGCAGCGGATCCTTCCAAGCTCCGGGTCATTCAAGATTGGCCTTTACCTGGAACCATTAAAGCCTTGCGTGGATTTTTGGGTTTAACTGGGTATTACCGCAAGTTTATACCAGGTTATGGCAGAATTTGTGGCCCACTAACTGCCTTAACAAAGAAGGATGCCTTCCATTGGAATTCCGACGCTACGGTTGCTTTCAATCAGCTTAAAGATGTGATGTTATCTCCACAAGTTCTGGCTCTTCCAGATTTTTTGCAGCCATTTGTGATTGAAACAGATGCATCTAACACGGGCATTGGGGCTGTTCTACAACAAGAAGGCCGCCCTATAGCTTTTACAAGTAAAGCCCTTGGTCCTCGGTCTCAAGCTATGTCGGCATATGAAAGGGAGATGCTTGCAATCGTCCATGCTATTAAGAAATGGCAAACTTATCTTCAAGGCAGCCACTTTGTTATCCGCACAGACCATCATAGTTTGAAATTCTTTCTGCAAAATCGGGCTCATACTCCATTCCAACAAAAATGGATTTCTAAACTCTTGGGCTTTGATTATGAAATCCAGTACAAACAAGGCACTGAAAATCAAGCTGCGGATGCTTTGTCTTGACTACATTCGGAGGCTCAGTTATGTGCTATTTCCTATCCCTATATGGGTTGGTTAGACGACTTGAGGCGCCACTTGGAACAAGAGCCTTGGATTATTTCAAAACTCAAGGACCCCTCGGTGTTGACTAGTGTTGCGGCTACATCTTCCTCTTCCTTCCATTTTGATAATGGGTTCCTTAAGCATAAAGGCAGAATTGTGTTGAGTCCGACGACCAATTGGAGGGATAAGGTGTTTCATGAACATCACAGTACCTTGATGGCGGGACATTCCGGGTTTCTTAAGACTTACAAGCGACTCTCTCGCTCTTTCTATTGGCATGGCATGAAGACTGATATTCGACGGATGGTTGCTGACTGTCAGGTGTGTCAACAAAACAAATACGAAACCTTGCCTTCACCAGGCCTCTTGAATCCCCTGCCAATTCCTCAAACTGTGTGGACTAATATTTCCATGGATTTTATTGTTGGGTTGCCGCCTTGCAAAGGGAAGACGGTTATTTTTGTAGTTGTTGATCGGTTCTCTAAATACGCTCATTTTGTGGCACTGTCGCATCCATACACGGCCCATTCCGTTGCTCAGGTTTTTGTGGACCACATATTCAAGCTCCATGGAATGCCTGCCACGATCGTTAGTGACCGAGATCCGGTGTTCCTAAGTGCATTTTGGAAAGAGTTCTTTGCATTACAAGGGTCTAAACTCTGTTTGAGCTCGGGGTATCACCTCCAGTCTGATGGGCAAACTGAGGTAGTCAACCGTTGTCTGGAAACATATCTGCGTTGTTTTTGCAGCCTTCAACCAAAAAAATGGCTCCAATGGTTATCATGGGCTGAATGGAGTTACAACACTTCTTATCACTCTTCTTCGAAGCTCACACCATATGAAATTGTGTATGGCTAACTTCCTCCTGCAATTCCAACGTATGAGTCTGGCACCACCAAATTGGACATGGTCGATCGCTGTTTACAAACCCGCTCGCAGATTTTATCTCAACTCAAATCTAATTTGGAAGCTGCTCAGGTCCGAATGAAGCAACAGGTGGATAAACATCGTACTGACCGTTCTTTTGAAGTAGGTGACATGGTATACCTCCGGCTTGTTCCTTATCAACATCAGTCTTTGGCTAGTCATCCATTTCATAAGCTCCAACCAAAATTTTATGGACCTTTTGAGGTATTGGAGAAGATTGGATCAGTAGCCTATAAGATCTGACTGCCAGTTCACTCCAAATTACATCCTGTCTTCCATGTCTCATGCTTGAAGAAGCAATTGGGTGTGGGTGTGGCTCATACTACTCCGCTCCCTGATGTCACGGATGATGGTCTGCTACCAGCAACCCCATTTGCCATTCTCCAGTCTCGTGTACTTACCAAGGACAATTCCCAGATCCCTGAAGTTCTTGTTCATTGGAAGAATCATCGCAAGGAGGATGCCACCTGGGAGCCGTATGACGATTTCAAGTGTCAATTCCCTTCTTTTCAATCTTGAGGACAAGGTCTGTTTCTATGGGCAGGGTAATGTTAGGATACTAAGTTGGGTTATCCAAATTAATGAGATATGTGTATGTTCTGTTAGGTAATGGAACCCTACTAGATGATTGACACTTGTCATGAGATGGGATGATTTAGTTAGTTGGGTGGTTACTGTCTAGAAACTTACCTTGCAAGTCTGAGATAGATATATAGCAGACTAATTGTGCAAAGGAGGTTATGATATGAAAAAGTATGTTGTGAACAGTTATATAGCAGGCTTATGTGTGTCATGCGTTGAGGTTAGAACAAGGTTCTTATTAGACATACCCCATAATAAACAAAGAAATGCTTCTAAGTCTTGAAATCATCTACACCCAAATTCAAAAAACTGAAATGGCCATCTGAAGTCAAAAGAACTGTATTCTTGATGAAAATGTTACACACTTCAC
The DNA here is from genome assembly GCF_963583255.1 of Pyrus communis. Taxonomy (NCBI): domain Eukaryota; kingdom Viridiplantae; phylum Streptophyta; class Magnoliopsida; order Rosales; family Rosaceae; genus Pyrus; species Pyrus communis. The sequence continues at coordinate 19,074,319 of NC_084805.1, read as the reverse complement.
GAATTGGGTAATCCTCAACCTTGTAATTGCACGTTAACTTGACCATATCATGGCAATCGTATTCGATATTGATTTTAATCGTTTTAGTGCATGCATGTAAACATTTTTGTGTACGTAATAATAATATATATAATAAAATCAAATACAAATACAACAACCAAACCGTCATCTGTGATTCTATACAATGAGTTGGTACCCACTAACTAAGCCCTCTAGTTGATATGTATACGTATACGATTTTTGACAAAAGTCAATGATAATACGGTGCAATATTTTCTATTATTCAGGGAAGATAATGTGATACGAGAGGTGCAATAACCTATTGACATCATGAACTTTTGATGTTTTTCCGGTTTTTCGTATTTCGGGTGTGATAAGTCAAATGCCTCCTCGGCACGTAGGCTTGCAGGTTAAAGGTATGCATGCATGTGCTTGGAAGGAATCTGCCATTGTCATTGGTTGGTTCAAAACCCTAACTATTTTCACATGGGCAGCTACATTATTATAATTCATATTCAAACGCATCCGCTTAACGAGAACCTTGGATTAATGGTTTACTTTTCGGATTATAATCTAAGTCTTTTTATATCAAGAAATCACGAGAATATTCTTCTTTGTATCTGCCAAAAGCTAAATACATATTAAACAAATTAAACGAGTAATATGTAAATTTATTCGAGTAATAGTAGCTAGGTAATTTTGATATTCATTAAGATATACTAATTCTCCGAGATCTCCGTGTCGGTACGTACTTGGGGGCATACACATTTTGTTCCAGGACTTTCGTCTGAGTACACATTTTGGTCCATGATTTTCGTCTATGAATGGAAACTAGGGTTAGATCTTCGGTTTACCCGAAGTACAAATAACAACATACACACATATACTTAAAATTATAGTCTCTATAGCATAAATTAACGATATTATCCTTTTTCCTTTTTATTGCTTAATTTTTGCTAAATAATAAGAATAAGTATGTTCTCTTGGTCACAAATGCATGATCACTCATACATAATTTTTTTTTTTTTTTAACAAATGATATTATCTACACTAAAAGAGTAGAGGAAGAGACTAAACCTCTCAATAGGCTAGCAATAATGTGCATGGTTCAAATTTGCCTTTGGTTCTTAAGAACTCTTACTTACAAATGAAGATGAATACTACTAGACCATAGTACTAAATGGCATGATCACTCATAGTTAGAATTTTTTTTTTTAATTTTTATGTTTTTAGCATTTAATCCCTATCCTTAATATAATGTCCAAAAGGAAGTGATCATAAATCTTCAATCACCTAATGGCTTAGAAACGAGACTCTGTACTTATATACGCATCAGTTTTACTTAAGTCCGGCCTTTACCATGAGATAACTTCAATCATTGATACGTATAATTTATTGTCGACATGTTATAGCCAAGAGGTATGTAATTTACAATTGCCTATTTGCCTACATTCATTCATTCATACCACTAAATGATTCATACATTGGATGATTGGAGCGCGGCATTAATGCCATAAACTCATCATCATACTATTCTTTTCCTCCATCTGTTGTTTTGTCTTCTCTCTCTCTCCCTCGAAAAGAAAAAAAAATTAACTTTCCCTCCTCGTCTTTCTGTATCAACTTTATATATTGTCCTGCATTATTGCTCTAGACACCTGGAAAATGGAAATAACTAATACTTGAGAAGCCAAAACTGCCACCAGATCCAAGTCCCATCTTTGTCCCTCGTTCAAGCCTAACTTTTAACGCTCAAAGTCTCAACCTTCTTAGAGTTTTTTTTACAAGATGTTGTCGCATATCTTGCATTGCACATCTAATAGTAGTTGTCATTCTATATTCTTGAGTTCCGTTTCCCTATATTTTGTAGAAAATTATGTTCATCGTTTGATTTTAATCCAACAATGGAAGAGAAAGTACAATACAATAAAAGATGACCATCTACAGTTGAATTAAGATTGAACAGTCAGTGACAACTATTTTCTTAAAAGACGCAGTCTAAGAGAACAAAACTGCTATACTAAGAGAGAAAGATAAACTCGTCACATCCACGATTTACAAGAGTGCATAATTTTTCTCTAGTAATAGACTCAATCTTAAATCATTTCAAGTCACATAATAAGATAGAAAAACAATAAACTCGAATTTTACATCTAAACTTTTCTACACAGGCCCTTTCAATTTCTCAAGCATAAGCATATGCCTTGACCGAATGAAATATATATATATATATATATATATATATATGCATGTACATACACACATATATATTTGGCGTTGAAAAATCCATATAAAATGACCACAACTAGTCCCTAATTTGGAGGCAGGCAGAGGATCAAATGTGTACGCGTACTAAGTTTGTCCTTTTGAGTTTGCATGAGTCGTTGTTGTTCAATGTCATTATTGGCCCACATGGGTTGTGTTATCCATTTGTGGTGGATCTCATATTCATAGTTTTCTTTGCACCCAGCTTACAACACATGTCATGTTACTTTATTGTGTTTGTTCTGCAGACCTGTGTTTATTTTTCCGCTAGCAAATCCAATTTCTTCTTCGAGTAGTAGTGTTTACACCACTCTAAAACTAAAAGTTTTGACAATATTGCGTGCATGAATTCTTATGTATTAGGTTCAACAAATAGTAGTCTATAACTGTTTGAGATAAAAGTGAAATTTGGGTTTGTTGGTATAGTTTAGCTCGATACATGCTAGAGATTTTGATATGGACATTTGCGTATTATGGGAACGAAAATGGAAAAATTGAAAATTTTCGGTGCAATTTCGAATATGGTTACATAGCCCTTTTTTTTCAAACGATAGATGAAATTTATTAACATTCAAATGCGAATCAATACATTAGCATCATCAGCGAGGGTGTTAAAAAGCCATATTGGTTCCCAATCAACCCACATTGATACACTCCTTTCTCTTTAAAATCATAAGCAGCTACCATTCCACCTCCTCCTTCGCATCCATCTCTACCTCCACCATTTTGAATCTATTATCTACCATGTACCACCTCCGCCTCCGCCATGGTGGAAGACATACAATGAAAACCTTCCACCAACGCCACCTGCTACCTTAAAAATTCCAGGCCATGAACGCAGCACCCAACCCCGGCCCCCAGAGTTTGACTTCGAGCACCCTGCATGTGGGTGCAAAAATTAAGGGCCAAGTAACCAGCCATTTCCCATGCATCCTAAAAATTGGAGAGTGAGGCTAAAATAAAGCAACATGAATCAAGCACTACTAAGGAACATGAAGTGAGATAATGGGACTGGGAGCCCAAGCTTTTTATGCCTATAAAGGCCTAGAATCCCACCAGAACGGGGGGAGGAAAAAGAAAGAAAGATCAGTTGATCATTTTAAACAAAAACTAACTAGAGCGTCGGAGTGTTTTTTTGCAGGTCCCCCTCCTCCTTCATTCATTGATGGCTAGCGGAGATAGCGTTATGAGCTTCTCAACGTGGTTACAAAATTTACTTGTTGGAGATTGGAGGAGCTGAATTTTTCCGCTCCAACAATGTACCATCACAATTAAGCTTTAAGACATTTGAAGCCCAATTAGAAAACCTCAAACACTGAAATCTGAAGCCCAAATTATGACAGGTAGAAAGCCCAAACTGATTTCCATGGGACTGCATATATATCTGGTACAGATAGGAATCAACTTCCTATTCCTTGTGTGAGAAGAAAAACTTTCTAGGGGTAGGAGAATATTGTTCGTGCAGAAGTTAGGATTTTCACTCCTTATAGTTTCAGTTTTTGCTGCACAACCTTGTAGAAATCAATACTACATCAAAATTTTATAGAGACGTGCCAACCCGTGAAGTTAGTTTACTTGCTTCCTTGTAGTAATGTATCAATCTTGTCCTAGGAACTCACAACTAACCGCATCGTTGTTATTATCAGCCAAACTTTAGTGGAATTAGAAACTAACCGCACCGAATTCACAACACAACTAACCGCACCGAATTCACAACACGACATGTGTGGAAGTTTTATGATAACAAACCTTAGTGGAATTAGAAACAAATTGTCAATTTCATGTACATTCAATTGAACTAAAGGCATAATGCGTATATTGGACACTCGTTTTATCACTGGTAAATGTAAGTGTTGATGGGTTGTGCCTTCAGTTCATAGAGTTTCGTACCCCATTCATATAAGTTGGGTTTTTTTATTTTTTTTTATTTTTTTTATTTTTTTGCTCTAAACAACTCAACTATTTTTGTTCTCTATACACTTTGCACTACTGTTTAAACCGAAATACTTTCACGCTAAATTTCTCCTTATGCACACAGCACATTCATGTTCATTTTGTACTTATCAATTTGGATAAACTAAAGAAGAACTAAAAAATTAAATTAAATTGTAGTGTGTAGAAAATGTGTACAGAAATCGTTTCTTTCTTTCTTAAAAGTGCCAACTGGTGGCCATGACAACCCATCCTTTCGGGGTTCGAGAAGACTCACAAAGACATTTTAGCCTCCCCTGACCATCATCGTGTGATTCACCAGGAACGGGGAAATTCAAGCTTCAATTGAAGCGAGAGTCAAATTTTGTGGTTAAAATTAAGGTATGCTTTAACAATAAGGTAGGATGGCCATTCTTTTTCATGTAATATATCCCAACTAATCATGTCAAGATAAATTGGCAATTACAATATCTCAAAAATGGAAAGTAAAAGCTAGAGAGATGCTTATTACCAAAAATGCAACTCCACTATCCACCCTCACTATTTCTACAAATGGAGAGAAAGATCAAGCTTTTGCTCTTTACCCTTACTACCACCACCAATCCCGGAGTTGTGATCCCCATTCGCCATTGATGACTGCTGTGATGAACCTCCTCCACTTAATCCATTGTATCTTAAGCTCCTCTGCCAATTCAAGAAACTTTGCTCATCATCCTCACACTGATAACGGTTCACGTTATTGCTCGACGACAGGCCATTCCCGCCATAGTACACAGAATTCTCAAACTTTGGTGCTCCGTTGGATCCGAAACAGTCTGATGAGAACTGGTTAGGATTCGGAAAGTATCGGAGATTGGCTGCATGAGCAGTTATATAGGGATGCAAGAGGCCTAAATGATGGTTTGGAGCAAAAACCATGTGAGGTTGTGTGTTAGGGGATAGTATGGGGAAGTTGATAGACAAAGCGTAGTTAGAAGCGCGTTTAGCTTTCCTCGCAGCCGTTCTTTCCTTCTTGTGAGCGTTTTGGTGGCCTCCCAAGGCTTGAGAACTGTAAAATTTTCTCGAACAGAAGAGGCACGGAAACAATCTTGTGTTCGCATCTCTATCTTCTTCTGCATTGCTCTCTTGGTGATCAACTTCCGTGACGCCTTTCTCTTCTTCGTCTCCCATGTCTGCAACGAAAATCAGAACATGAAGGTGAACGAAAATTCGAAAAGAACGAAAACCCAAGTGGGGAAAATTTAGTAATGTTGAGGAATCAACCTTGAGAAACAGTAGAAGAGTAGAAGAATTGAAGAAATGGTATGAATTGAGCTGAGAGTGACAGAGAAAAGAAAGGAAAATGTGGGAGAAGTGTCTTGGAGGTTTGGCGTTTGGCTTGTTTTCTGATCAGAAGTGTAAAATAAGAGAGTTCAGAAGCTAACTTGTCAAAGAGTTGGAGTTGGAAAATGTGAAGAGTCTCTGAGTAATACTATTAAATAGAGTGCTTGACACAGAGGGCTGTATGGGCTTGGAAACACAAGAGATAAGAGAGAGAGAGAGAGAGAGAGAGAGAGAGAGTCTGTAGGAACAAGTGGGGAACTGGCTTTAGCTTTTAAGTCACCCAATCCTTCCACATTGGCTTTGGAGATCACGAACCTGATCATGTAAGCTTTAGCTTCCTCTCACAATCTGACTTCCACTCTCTCTCTCTCTCTCTCTCTCTCTCTAAATTAATTAGCCACGACTTTCATTATTCTGGGTTTTCTTTGAATTGTAAACTTGGTTAATTACCAAAAATATTGTCAGACGTAAGCAAGTTGGCTAAAGATAAGCGTGCCTAGGTTTTTTTTCATATGAATTCGAATTTCTCCCCACATGAAATAGACTAGTTCAAAATATTTCCTTGTCAAAAAATTATGAAATACAATTGTCGAGATAAAAAAAAAAAAAAAAACAAAAAACAAAGGGTAATGCTAGAGAAATGAAATTTGTACATATAATTTGCAAACTAAATGATATATCATCAATAGAAATGAACACGTTTATCAACGATTAAGTAATAATTCAATTATCAACTTCTATGTCATTTGTATGCAAATTTAGTATCTAGTATTACCCAATAAAAAACCACTATATGAATCATGTAGAATAAATATACACTTTTTAGTTTCTTACACGTTTATTAAATTATGTTTGTTGATTCAATTTGTTTATCCAATCTCATATCCATAAATTAAGATGAATGTGAGAAACTAAAAAGGAACTTTAACAAAAAGTTCCCGGCACTGTTCATTTTAACGAAAATCCACATTTTTACACTAAAAAGTCAATCATAATATTATTCACTTTACCCTTTATTTTGCCCTTAAATAATTACCAAACAAGTTGTCAAGATAAGGAACCACTTCACTTGAGTGGCAGACCAGCACATGTATCCTTTAGGTATTATTGCCCCAATATATCCAGTTAAAAATGACTATCAAAGAGGTCCTTAACTAGTTTGACACTCTAACTTCCATTGATTCTTCTATCTATCTCCAATTAATCAGCCACTTGACTTTGATTACTCTTTAAGTTTTCTTAAAACTTGTCAACTTGGTTAATTACCAAAAACAGTCGTCAAGATAAGAAACCGCTCCACTCAAAGAGTTGCAGCCTGGAGGGTTTAGCTCTAGCACACTGGTTTTGCATTGAGGCAACAGTGTCTTTCCATATCTGTGGGGGACCTGACTACCCAAAATGTTTCGAGTCTTCGAGCTTCATTTACTCATCCACTTAATCACCCAACTAACTTAATTAGTGCCCATCAAACCACTAAATTATAGATAACTGGGGAAGAAGTAAGTCATTGGTTAACTATAAACAGATGATTAATTAGGGTTGGCAAATGGAATCTCTCTCTCTCTCTCTCTCTCTCTGCATGCAAATGGGGAAATGGCTTCTTCTTTTCTTCTGCAGCAGCAGCAGCATTAATCCTCTGCAAATTTCTATAAATGGAGTGATGGGGCTAGCGGCCACTAGTCTACTCTTCCCCCCACTCCCCACCGCCAATCCACTTCTCATATCCCATCCCTTTTTTTTAATATATTATTTGCAAATGCAATGGGATGTGGATTGTCTACCCTTCCATTTCCATACTCTCTACATGCCCTCCTCTTGTGATGTGTGATCATGGTTAAACCACGTCAATATTTTATATTAATTTTTTTTATAGAAATAATAATACAAAAAGTAATAGGAATATAAAATATTAACGTGGCTTAACCGTGATCATACAAACAGTAAGGCATAGAAAGAGCATAAAAATGGGAGGGCAAACAATCCACCTCCAATCCAATGCACTTCCCTGCCACATTCCACTTGCCCAATTACAACAATCCAATACTTGCCAATCAGCATGTCTTTGTTTACACGTGGCACCAACCCAGAGGCTCAGAACCCAAACGAAATGATGGCTTTGTAAACTGGAACTGGTGGTTGTAACAGCAAAAACAACAGATTTTCAAGTATGTTACGAGATATTATATACCTTTAAGATCTTTGGCCGTTAGATCTTGGTCGTTGGATGCTAGCCTAATGGCCATACCACCCCCGGTGTATGGCAGAATTTCCGCAGAAACAGAAGGCCCCGGTGATTATGTTTAAGGGGAAACAAGATTTCATTTGCAAATTAATGTAAATTTTACTAACTTCAGAACAAATGCCCTTTCTCCGAATGAATGTTGAAAGTGAACAATATAAACTAATTACAAATTTAATTTTCAAGATCGAGAATTATGAACAAGAGTAGAAAGTAGGGACCTGTGCTTTTCTTTTCTTTGTGAGCACATTCAGGGCGTCTCGGCCCAACGCTGCGGGGAAGAAATAAACAGACAGAATGGCATCCAGGATTCATGAACAACCGAAGCATCTGCTTACAGAGAGAAACCCTGACGGCACTGCTTCTGGCTCGGGGTCAGGTTTCCTGCTGGGAAGATGCTTAAAGAAGGCCTTTACTGCTCCTGTGACGCCATCCTCGTTCTCCATATCCTTGGCAAGTTCGACAGCCCGCTCCTTCACCTGGTATCCACCAAGATAATAAACCTTCTTACTATTTCATGAAGATTTCTTATTATAACCAAACAACTGACAAAGTTAAAGTTTGCTTGTGATTTAACTACTAGTAAAGTTTTGGAAGTTCTTTATATGCACCACTGGAACCTCTAAAATAGAAACACCGATAATGGTATAATATTTTTTCTTTTTAATCTAAACCGTTTCTTAACACAGATAGATCAGGAATTTTTGGCACGCATCCAACAACAAATTCTAGATTTGCAAACTTGCATATCAAATCTCGCCACTCATGTAGCATTTTACATGCCTTCAAATGTATATGGTCAGTTCTAAAACTTCCAACTTTTCTCAGACAAAAAAAAAAGATTACCTTGGGATCAAGCATGAAATTTATTGCATCAACCAACTTGGGAAGTGAGAACTGATCAACTGCAATGGGTGCAGGGCCCACTCCTCTGGCATGTACTCGCTCTCCCCAGAAAGGTTGGTCTCCAAAGAACGGAACAATCGTCGTTGGACACTAAAATAGAAACACAATACACATTTAGGCAAATGATAAATCACATGAACTGAAAGTATTCAACCATAAGATAGGTTATAAAACAATTACTGCAGCTTTGAGACCAGCAGCTGTTGTTCCAGCACCTCCGTGATGCACCTGAAGGCAGGCAAAAAACCATAAGAACAGTTTAAAATCTAAAATTACTCTAAAGCATGTCGAGAAAGTTAGAAACAAACACTGGCAGACTGGAAATATTAAGAAATCGTTGAATGAAATTTTAGAAGTAACAAGTAACCATCCTAATAACTTCACATACACTTGCCCATCAGAAATTATTCTCCTATAGATCACAAAATCAATGGTGATTTTCCTTCTTCATCCGACAAAAATAATTGTCATCCTTATCCAACCACAATAATATACCCGACTACATGGTGGTGTTCCTTTTTTCCGTTTCCCCTTTATCTTTTCAGTTTAAAACTACAAATGAAAGCACAAAACAAGGGTGTTCATTCTCACCACAGCCTTGCATTGTAGAAACAGCCAATCATGAGGGCAGTTGTCCAATAAGTATATGAAGTCCTTTGGTTCGGCCACTGAGGAGGCAAAATCAAGTGAAATAAATCAGTGTATTCCAAAAGGTCAGCTAAATAGGGAAAAAGGAGAATAACAAAACTCCTAACAACAATGAAATCATACTAAGCTTGTGGGAAATAGAAACTTACAGTCCCCAAGGCCACCCCATCCTTTGTTAATGATGCCCCGCTGCCCCGTCTTTTCCAATGCTTCCACAATTATTTGGGTCATCTTTTGGGGCTCTTGAACAGGCTGACACAAAGCGGTGGACTCTGGTCATGGAAGCTGCATATGTATGCATGCATGCAGGTATGTGTGTAATTGCAAATGCGTTTTTGTCAACGTGTGTGTATGCATGCATCCATGCATGTACAAATTGTAAGTGTGTCTGACTCTGTGTTAAGCAGTAAAAGGTTGTCTCTGAAGAACACCATTCTTTTATCCATGAGAATGTAAATAACTTTGGTTGTCTAACTAACCAGATCCATTCCTTTAGCTTGCAGTAGACTAACAACAGTAGAAATCTCAATTCTGTACTAAGTGGTTAACCAAAAATCACTTCATGATTATACAACATAACCATAAACTCAAACTGACTGAGAACGGCATTGCATTCTCCATATACAAGATCTAGGGTTTAAAGTGAATAACCGGTGACCTGAGCAAGTCAATCATTCTATCATTGATGATAATTAAGATTGGATAAACCTCAAACAAGTCCCAAGGTTGCTCAAGTATGCTACTATAGAGGAAATCTTGCAGAGATATAAATAGGTATATATTCACGAGTAATGATTGAATAAATAACAAAACTCACCAAGCTACCAAAGCCAATATATATAGGCTTGTCACCAGCTTCAAGCCACTTCACAAGTGCTTCTGGAGGTTCATAATTTGATGCAAGATCAAGGAAGCAAAACCCCACCACATCAATCTTAGGTCCCCAATCTGCAAACCAAGTATTATTAAGTAAGGACTGACATACATTGGCATACTTTACCAAGATTCATGCCTTATTAAGCAAGAATGTTCAGTAATAAAAACATAGAGGTACGCCGGTAAATGGAATCCGATGATACTCGACTAGACAGCACAGTCCACATTATTGGCACTCAGCCTACAGCCACAGTTCTGTTGAACTTACAAGTTTCTCAAAACAATCCTACCTTGTTCACCTGAGGGACTCCAAATGGTTATAAATGGAAGAATCAAAACGTGCAATTAAAATTTAACTAAAGTACCTTTTGGTTTAGGAACAAGATGGGGGCTCCATATATATCCATATGGTACATCAGAATCAGAGCCTTGCGAACCACTTAAATATGTGACAGGTCTTAGTTTCAATTTTTTCTTGCGAACATCATTAATCATGTCCCGTATACCAAGCCAGATTAAGGAGTCAACAATTTGGTACGATAGCTGAAAAATTGGCATAGGACAAAAAGTTAGAACTATAAATCAGGAAGTGAAAGATGTACAATGTTAAACAAATAAATAAAGGTTAAAATTCAGAGGACTTACCCTATACCCAGTTGTTTGCTTGACACGGGACAAAGGATGTGGAAACTCACTAGTTGGCCTGGTAGGAAAAGGTAAGACACATAAAATGCATCCTTAAAACTTTAAACACTGTCAATCATGACAAAACATTGAAAAAGGCAGAAACCCAAGCTCCAAAACAATTGAAGCAGTATACAATAAGATTCCATTACCCAAACAAGACTTACGTCCATGGCATCGTGAAAAATACATGAATAGGAACTTTTAGTGCCTCTGCCACATGAGTATGCCCTATAAAAGCATTTGTGAGATTAGTAGTAAACAAAGCAATACAAGTGTAAGTGGAAATACTTTTTGCGAAATACGATAATATGCAGTATCTTAGCGAAGTTTAACTACTTCAGAAGAATCAGAACCCACAAACTTTTCAAAGGGGGGGGGGGGGGGGGAAAGAACGTTGTTTTAATACAAAGTTATAAAAGTTGGAAAAAATATTTCAACCAAATATCCTACCCTCCATTTCCCAAACGCAGAGAGAACTATTGTCACAAAAAATAAAACCTATATCACCATAAAAATATAAAATTTAAAGTTTCTACTCAAAACCATGAAGTGTTGAGAGCTAACCATATGCTGGGGGATTTGCAATTATTGCATCCACTTTAAAGGGAATACCAGAATCCATATCAGGCTCCTTGCAAGCAGAAAATAAGGAGTATATAATGTCCTTCAACTGATTACGTTGAATAGGAATCTCAGAAGGCCCTGATGGCAGGAAGCCTTTATTCTTAACCATATCTGCTCCAAAGACATGCAAGTAAACTAGTTATACGGAAATTAATGGTGTAATCCATATAAAACTTTTAACAAACATTTTAAATTGATCATTCAAGGTGACTAAACAAATCAGCATATAGTCATTTTGGTACATACAACCAGCAAGGACTTTTGGGTCACCGCCTAAAGGGTAAAACTCCAAACCAGCAGTCAAGACAAACTCTTTGAAATTTGAATGAGTAGCTAGTCTTACGCGATGACCATAATCCTGCAACAAAAATAGTTTCATCAACAGACTTCAACATATGATTTTGACCATCTTTTATTAGCAATAAATTCTATAAAAAAAAATCAAATCTTTATTATAAGATCATACGGAGTTTAAAGAATTTAACCATGCTATCAAATTGGTCACCATTTTCGACAATTAATTTCAAAAGGCAGAAAAAACTTATAAGTCTTGAATATGTGAAAAGTCAGAACCTGCAAACGTTTGCCAATTGCAATGAATGGCTGCACATCTCCACGTGTTCCAACAATAAGCATTACTATTTGCATTGGTCGTATGTCTTGAAGATCTTCTGTATCAAGAGTTTCATCATCAGCTCCAGTAGGAGCAGTTCTGCACCTATCTCCAAGATATTGAGGTTCAACATCGGCTGGAACTTCAAATTCTACGGTTCCATCATCTTTCACCGTAGCTATTCTATTTAACAGCTTAAGCTGCAATTGAAACTTTGAGTTATAAAACAAAACCCAGATAGCCTTTTACTGTTTAGTGCATCACCTTTTACACATCAACTTGTTTTTGGTCAATATTTTACACATCATATTTTGAGACCATCCATGATGCACCTAACATTGGAAAATCTGAAGGCTCCAATAAAATGATACAAGGAACAAAAGAGATATCGTCTTTGCTACCATACCTTCTGGTGCACCGAAATATTGTTGTCGAAAATCTTTGCAGCATCTTTGGACAACCTGTTCTGATGTCTGGTACTGTCAGTTTTTGATCTTTCCAACTTAATCGGAACAGAATTCGATTCTCGTCTCTCAATGTTCGATGATATCTCCGCCGGCGGCAATGTGTTCGCTTTAGACACGCTCCCGCCAGAAATTCCTGAATTGCGAGAAATCCGATTTCATCAATGTAAAATCTTTCTTAATGTGATTGTAAATTGGACTCCAAAATCTCCATTACCTAAATTATAGCATCTCTTGTTTAAGATTAAGTGAACACAAAAAATTCGTACTTGCGTCTGCACTATAGTACCGAGAAGAAACACAATTGAAACACATATGAATTTTCTTGTATCTTCTCAGCAACCAAACAGATTATAAATTCCGAGTAAAACCGACAAACCTGTAGAGCTACCGCTACCATGGCCTCCGTCCACCGATTTCTCCAATTCTACGCTATTGCCGCTACTTCCCCCGCCAGCTACATCCTCGATTCTCACTGCAACTTCCCCTGAACTCCCGGAAGAGTTCCGGCGCTTCTCCAGCGGCTCCTCCATGACCGCCACCGATTCCGAGGTGCAGTCCAAGCGGCGTGACTCGTTACGATCCAGATCCGACGAAGCTCAGGGGAAAAGTGAGTGTAAAGAGAGTGGCATAGGGCGAGAAAATTTTAGAAAGATACGGAAGCGAGAATCTTGCGGTAGTGTCGTTCCGGAGGAAGAGAGAAAGGGGGCTGGCGATAAAAGCACGTTCGGGAAAAGTGGTGGGTGGGGGAGGGGGAGGTAGTGCTGGTAGTCGCTGTGTAATTCATTGAGTACGGGACACGTACGCACAACTGTTTGGATGACCTGTAATTTTCACTGCCGCGCTGTTTGTTTCCGACAAACATTGGATTAAACCATTTTTACGCTTCTTTTACTGCTGCTAATTACAGTAAAACTGAAAAGTTACTGACCTAGTTTGATAACTTGTAGACCACAACTTACACTTTTTACTGTACAGTTACTCGATGAATGGACTGTTTGGACTAAAAATAGGTTGTCGGTTCTGTCCAAGGCCCAACACACTTAAATATGTCTGTCTTACGTTGATGAACATAATATGTTCCCTCCCAACTTCAAAATGCCTTATTTCCCCACATTCAGTGAAAAGGACTTCAACATCTCTTCAAGGAATCGCATCCTTAACTTAACTAACCATTGTGTGGCATTTGTAGATAACCCTAATAACAGGTTAAGGCTATTTGGAAATTTTCTAATAGGATTAGCTTCTCAGTGGTACTCATTTCTACGCCTCTCCCCCCCCCCCCTAACTCCATCGCTAACTGGGGCAAATGGAGATGGCATTTCATAAGCAATTTTATAGAGTGGAGCCCGAGGTGACCATTAATGACTTAGTAGAAGTAAAACAATATGAACATGAGTCAACAAAAGACTTCATGATGAGATTTAATAAGACTAGGATAAGATGTCAGTTCCCTATAAACCATAGGCAACTCATTACAATTGCTCAGAAGGCTTTAAGGTTATCCTTAATAAATAAGTTTATGATGTGTAATTTAATGAGCTACAAGAACTAGTGATTGTTACCACCACGTATGAGAGACTATTTGTTGAATAACGACAACTTAAGCATTCATCAAAACCTCCCTCATTCTTCAAAACAAATTGCCGATCCATCATGTGGAGTTTGAAGACATAAAGCAAGAAGATGGCCTGGAAAGCTTAGGAGAGGAGAAGAGATGTGTGTCATTCAAATCATTGGTAGTTAAGGAATTGATTAAACCAGTTAAGGATCAGAAAGTAGCGATGAATGATGGGGATTTTGTGCCTATGAAACCACAAAATTTTCAATCATATTCATTTGAGCTCACCAAAGATGCATTTATCTATGGAGAACTGGTGAAAGCTAGGGTGATCTTGCTTGATTCTACAAAGAAATTCCCTAAGTCTGAAGAAATCAAAAGCAATAAGTATTGCAAGAATCACTACACCTTCAACCACTCTATCACCAACTTTGTATAGTTTAGAGACTGGATTCAGGACACGGCTGCCAAGAGGATACTGTTGCTAGAAAAGCCACAAACAACAATGATGATTGATGTTAACCCTTTTCCTGAGGCTCAGTCAAAATGATGAACTTCAATTGGTCTGAGAGAGGCAAGAGGAAGTTAACCCTGAACATAGGGGAAGAAAAGAAAGGAGGAACAGAAAGAAGTGGGGGCAACGAGAGGTTGTCCAAGTGACCTAAGGCTGTAATAATTAAGGGAGTTGTCATTTGTAATAAGGTGTGAGTGTGAGCTGGAGATCCCAGCTCCTGGAGCCATAATTGACCATGAGTTGGTAAAAAATGATGATAAGCTAATGAATGATGCCTTGAAGCCTCCTGCCAAAGCGTTTAGGCCCCACAACCCAAGAGAGAAAATAATAACATATTGATATTGTTAGGAGTTAATCATGGCTTGTGGAAGTCCTAAAGATTAGAAATCACTAATGACATGCCCCGATCCCAATATTCCCTAAATACCAGGATAAGCACGTGCTGGCCGACACTCGAGGGTGACGAAAGCCATTTATTGAGTGCAAATGCTGAAAACAAGGGATAGATAAGAATAATAAATAAAAAAGAATAATGAATATGAATTTAAGGAACGTGTTCAGAGCACACATCTAATCTAAAATGCTAAAGGAAAATAATATAAAATTGAATAAATAAAAGAATGGGTCCTACACGTAGAGGACTCGAAAATGCCGATGCGGAAGTGCCTTGATGCCGGAATTGTATGCCTCGATTCTAAGTCCTGAAGGGGGCACAAAACAAATATGAGTGAACCAAGTTGATATATATATATATATATATAATAAAATAGTTATCAACGTACTAACCCTCACATGTATATTATGATAAACATAGGTTTTCTGAAACCTAGCATGTTGTGCTAATAGCCAGAGGAAACACACTCCAGGCCTTATGCCAACACCAAACCGTCTACCGTGACGAACCGGAATTTATCCCTACGTCCTGTAGCGAAATAGGGACCACTACGTAAGTACAAAACCATTGAATATACATATATTGAAAAGTAACTTTATAGTATAAAGTCATCCATCATCTATACTATAAAGAGGTGTTCTAAACATGTTCTAAATATCATATCGTCATCCATAAGAAATTCTATAAAACCACGGGTTATAGGAAAAATAGTAATAATTCAAACTAGCCTCAATAAGCATGTTATCTCATAAAACGTTTCATAAAACATAGTCATCAAATCATGCTTTTCATGTATGCATTTCTACTATCAAAATATGGATTTTTAGAAGGGGTCCACTCACAGTACTTAGCTGCCGAAGAGCCACGCAGCTAGGGAAGACGGAAACACCACAATTATTTTCCCCTAAGCACATAAATGGGACATTTAGTCAAAATCTACTCAAACGATTGAATTTGGGAAAACGGACATCGGAAACGGGTTCAGGACGTCGAAATTAGCCTATGAGGGGTCCCGTACGAAAACCCAAAAAGTTAACGGTCAAAGTCAACGTTGACCTGCCCGGGGTCCACCACATCTCCGCCCCGCTCCACCACCATAGCATGATATTGTTCGCTTTGGGGCCCAACTACGCCATCACGGTTTTGTTTCTGGGAACTCACACGAGAACTTCCTAGTGGGTCATCCATCATGGGAGTGCTCTCGCACGCTACTCGCTTAACTTCGGAGTTCCCATGAGACCCGAAGCCAGTGAGCTCCCAAAAGGCCTCGTGCTAGGTAGGGAGCGGGTCCGGGATGTGGTGGACCCGAGCTGGGATGTGACAACTAATCTTCATTTAAAGGGAGAACTAAAAGATAGTTTCAATTCACAATAGACAAGTAAGAGTTCTAATTGCTCACTACCTCGCTAATTAAAAACTAATGGATTGTACAGTATGTGAGGTAGAGATTGAAAAATATAACGAGGTTGAGTAAGAACAATTAAATAGTATAGTTGCTATGGCTATAATTAATTAATAAGTTAATTAATCAAACGAATAAGTTAATTTAAGCTTTGTGACCCAATGGGCTTTGAACTGTGAAGCCCATTAATAAGTTGTATGACAACTTAAAACTTAAAGGACCCAAAGGCCCAATGAAACTACAAGGCCAGCTATAGAGAGGGTATGAGTTTTTCTATCTTAAATCACTTAAAGGGTGACTGCAAAAGGGGAGTTAGAAGCCTTAGCCTTATTAGGGTTTTCATGAGGGAAAACAACTCTCTATTTTCTCTCTAGAAGTTCGGCGACCATAAGAGGAAAACTAGCATCTTCATCTCCCTTGATCACTCATCTCTTCCTCACATCTCTCCTTGGTGTGGAGACTTAGAGACTTCCTCTTTTGAAAAATTTGGGGATTCCTATTCTACCATCCAAATCCAAGAAGCCAAAGATCCAAATGAGCCAAATAGACCAAAGGAATGAAGACCCTCACTTTGAGTGAAGCCTTTGCAAATGCAAAAGGATCTACAAAGGTATAGTGAATTCTTAACCCTCTCTTGGGAATTTGAGTTAAGTATTGGTTCACCATACTACTAGGTTTTGAATTTCATGAGTAATATTTTTTTATTATGAGTGCATATGAGTTAGCTTCCACTTTTAAATTGTTAATTGTTCTATGTATGCTGATCAAGTAATCTTAGTTTAGCCAAAATTTTCATTCAGTTCACCATAAGTTTTGAAACAAACATGACATATCTTTTTTACTAGCCAAAATTTATGGGTTCATACCAAAGAGAAGTAAAGAACTTGTGAAAACAATGTCAAAAGTTCAAAACCAATTTATTCTCCCAAGTGTACATATACTTATGTATAAAATAATAAATAAATAAACTTGTGAAAAAAGTAGGTCAAAATTCTAAAATAACCTTGAACACAAACTTATTTTGGATGGAAACTTAACGGAGTTAAGGTGAGATGACAAATAAATTCAGAAAATTGATATGGCAAGCCACTTAAAATTTTAATTCATATGACAAATTGAAAAATGTCTATAAGTTCATATGACATTTCAAAAACTTTTGGGAAATGACTACACGTTCATTTTTTTTTCTAACGCACACCCTTGTTTAGTTATGCCGATTGATTCACCTTTAATTTTTTCAATTCATAAGCAAAAAAACAAATAGAGGTTATAAAAAAAACAGCAAATAGGTGTTCTAAACTAACTTCCGTCTACAATTAGTCGTTGGGGAAAGTTGCTTGAGAAAGTCTTCTAATAAAGATTAAGGATAGAAGGGTGTTCTTGGTATGAAAGGAAAAGGTGAAATGATTTGGGCAACATCTTGCACTCAAGAAGACTTTTTATCACTAATCCCATATACCATATTCTGCTCTCTAATTTCAAGTTTTATTCCAAAAAATAGCATTTATGAATATATTCTTGTTGGCGTAGTTTGGTACAATGCAGGTTAAATGAATGAAATGCATGATCTTACATAGGAGGAGTACACAATAATCTAGCTACAATTTAAAATTGGCGGAAACATATCTATTGCATTAAGACTTTTTAAGATAAGACTCCACACATGGGTTCCATTAAAGTAATCTCATCCACAGTATTGAAGTTGAACGTGGTGTGTGGACTTCATCTTTCATGCAAAAGAGGTTAAGCATGACAGGGAGCCAAAAGAACTGTTCAAAGTAGTGTGTGGACTTCATCTTTCATGCCAAAGGAAAATTCTAGAGGTTCCACTAAAATAACATATATCATAAACCCAACAATTCCAATTTGATGGGGCATGGAGTTGACATAGTAAGTGATCATCATTCTCGGTATTGTTAGTGCTTATTACCAATATTTTGACTTGTGGTTGGTGGGATTTACATGCCATAAAATGTTCATGATCCAATTGCTTACTTAGCTTTAACTTAGTCATATGCAAGTAACTAGGAGTAATTAGCCATTATATAAAGAGAATATTTTTGCTTTCCACCTTTAAGTGATGGTGATGCTCACTACCTTACTTATCATCAATGGATGAGTTTAAATTTCGAGATCTATGTAGTGCATATACACAAATCTTAAAATTTAAACTTATCCAATGATAATAAGTAAGGTGGTGAGCACTACCACCACTTGAGGATGGTGAGAAACCCATTATTTGAGTGCCAAATGCACGTTCTTAGTCAATCATGATGTCACATTTGTGCACTCAAATATGATCAATCTTCAGCAAAAATCAAAGCTCCAAACTTTATAGGGTACCACCAAGACTCCCCAGACTCCAAGTAGATGACTATAACTAGTGGCGAATCTTATGAAGGCCATAGAGGCATGTGCCCCCTCTCAAATTTTTTGTTATGAACAAAATATTTGCTTGGTTTTAATTAATTTGAGAAAACTGCCCCAAAATATCTCTTCTTCTATTTTTTTTTTAATTCCGTGAAATGGACAAGTTTAGTAAAAGTCAAACAACATCGACACCTCTTCATGCAACTCATCACTCAATTCTCGTCTAAGATCATCGGGAGGCAAATATCATAGTAGCTTATGGTAGCTCACGAAGAAGAACATAGGAAAAGCTTATATGTTGTTAGATAAATGACACCATTTTTTTAGAATTGTTTGAAGTCACCCAACTTTTTGTAAAGTAATAAAAGGTCCACTAACTCCCTCATCCCAATTATCTTATAAATTGAAGCTCTTGGCCCTATACTTATATGATTTAACTCTTAGTTTTATTGGCTATAACAATATTGATCGAAATACACAATTAAAATAGCACTAAAGAGCGGGGATGTACGCTAAGCATTAAATGATAAAGGTCAGCCAAGTGCTCAATGAAATGACTCATCGAAAAAACTGGACATGTTTTTTTTGACACCGCATGCGCTATTGTTGAGATGCAAGGAAAATAGAGTTCTACATTCATCACGACTTAAGTGTACCTCCCGTGAACTCACTTTCTAATTTTGCTCATGAATCCAACTGCAACAATACTCGTTAGCTAATAACACAATTAACATAATTTTATTAATTCACAATGACATGATAATAGTGCACACGATTGGTATAAGCCATTCTCATGCTTGACAAGGCAACATCTAACTGGCTAACCGTCAAGTCAACATAAATATTCTCAAAATTAGCAAAGTCAAACTTTGAGAAAGAAAAAAAACAAGTCGGTGTTGGAGTGTTGACACCTTTGACTTGGGTGGAGCCACTAACTATCTTGCCAGCCAAAAAGCCACCGACAACCTAGCTAATCAAGTGGCTAACTTCTATTTATCAAAACCATTCATAGTATGAATCACATTGAAAAAAATATTTCTACAAAAAATGAATTAAAAGTAAAATTATTTAGTTAATTTATTGTAACAAATATATAAATGCTTTGTAATACTTTTACCAATTCCGTTCATTTGTTTTTCACAATTAGATGACTAAACGACCTTAGTTTTATTTGATTTTTGCAGAAATGGTCTTTAGAGTGATTTGTAATATGAACGGTTCCGATTATAAACACGATGTTCTATAAATCGGTAATGAATAGTTTTGAGTAGCAACTCCTATTCATCTTTCGACTAGCCATATAATGTTCTTAAACACATACTTAAACAACAAACGGATACAGCCCCCGGCAGGCATATATTGGTTTGTTATTTTATAGGGTGATTTTGGATGCGATCCCTATTTATCAACGTTCTTTGATTGAAACCTTGTTGGTTTTTGGTTTTTGATTGAAGTCCTTGAAATTAATGCAATAATGCATTTCTATGTAGGTTATTATAATTTTTAAATTAAAATTTGATATTTATAGTTATTTATATTAATGAGATTTTAAATAAAATACATAATTGGTTAAAAATATTTTTTAAAAATATACTTAAATAAAACCCATGATTTGTAATTATTTATATTAATGACATTTTACATACAAAAAATTGGTAATTTTTATACGATACATTTTACATACAAAAAGTTGGTACATTTTATACAAAAAAAAAAGTGATACGTTTTATATAATGGGTACATTTCATATATATATAAACAATTGGTACATTTTACACAAAAGAGATGGTACTTACCAAAAAAAAAAAAAAAGGCACATTTTACACATAACAAAGTGGTACATTTTTAAAGACAAATGGATACATTATTAATAAATTATTTGTACAAATAAAAGGTCAAAAAAATATGAGTAAAAATAAAAGTTTGAAAAATATGGACACAAAAATAAATTAATATATGGGTGCAAACTAAAACTGAATAGAAAATTGGCACAATTTAAAAAAAAGGTTGCAAATTAAAATGGATACAAACTAAAAATAAAAATATATGATACAAAATTTAGCCATAAATATAAATATATCAAATGTAATGTTTCTAACACTAAATGAATAATTTAGAAATAAAATTTAATTTAATTATCTTGATATGAAAAATATTTTATTACTAAAATAATTAGTGATGTTTATTAAAACCAAGGAACTTTGATTAAAAATTGAAAAGGAATAAGGTTTTAATCAATGAAGTTAAAAAAAGAGGGATGAAAACCTAATTTCTCCTATTTTATATCTTTGTCAATGTTGCCATGCATGCAGGCGCTACTACAAATTAACATCGTGCATTCACAAATTAACATTCAAAACCAAGTATTTGTTCATGTTTCAGTTTCATGTCTAAATTAATCTACGACAATAAAAGAGTAGTTAGTAGCAGTCAAATTGTAAATGTAGTCGTTTTATTTCAATAAGTTGCAAGTCTATTTTGCACTAAAGTTCAAATCTGTTCCATACGTTACACTTGTTTAAAAAATATAGCGTTTTGTAAAAAAATAAAAAAATAAATAAAAGAATTCCATGTAAGATTAAAGCGAATATTCAAAATAAAATAAATGAATAAATGAAATAACAATACATATGTTTTATTATTTTATAGTACATCATATTTTCACAAATTAACATTCAAAACCAAGTATTTGTTCATGTTTCAGTTTCATTTCTAAATTAATCTACGACAATAAAAGAGTAGTTAGTAGCAGTCAAACTGTAAATGTAGTCGTTTTATTTCGATAAGTTGCAAGTTTATTTTGCACTAAAGTTCAAATCTCTTCCATACATTACACTTGTTTAAAATATATAGCGTTTTGTTAAAAAAAAAAGAAAAGAAAAGAAAGAATTCCATGTAAGATTAAAGCGAATATTCAAAATAAAATAAATGAATAAATGAAATAACAATACATATGTTTTATTATTTTATAGTACATCAATATTTTTACAGTAAGGAAAGGGAGTTCGGTTAAGCCACACAATGGGCAGCCTAATTTGGTATCGAATTCGCCATCAACGAGTTTTGAACCTAAGATCTCTCACTTCCAAGTGAAGAGGAATACCACCAGACTGTAGTACTTAGTAGCAACAATATATATGTTAAATGACTTGTAACTCAGTTAATAAAGAACCTTTGCATTCAAGGTCTTGCGTTCGAATTCATCTTCCGTAATTTTTAATATTTTAAAGTAAATTATCTTAGTGCTAGTAAAATAAACATTACATGTATTGTTATTGATACAGTTAAAAGGCAATACCTCATGTGGGAGAGATTTTTCAGTGTGATCGTCACATGAGATGATACACTATATGTTCCTATATAAATGGTGGATTATGTGTGTTAAAAGGTTAACAACTTAAAAATTAAAAATTTTCACCACTTACATAAAAACATAAAACATATGGTGTAGTATCCGTGTTCTGATCATGTAAAAATTTCTCCTCGGGTGGGTCGATACCGCTTAGTACTCGGCAATGTCACTTTCCGACGCCCAAGATTGAACCTGTAGGGCGTAAGCCACGGTCCCCTTTCATCTCTCCAAAATCCAATTCCCTCAAATTTCCCGAATTCCACCAATTTTCTCTTCCTCCTTCCCTCCCCTCACACAAATGACAGCTTCCCAGCTCCCAAAACCCAACTGCAATACACAGGTACCGTAAAATGTCAAATTTTCCCTGCAATTCTGTATTTCTTTCGATTTTTTTTGGAATTTAATGGGTACCTATCTCAGTTGTAAGCATGCCCACTTGGAATTTGTTCTTGATTTTGTGCTGTTTTTGGTATGCTTAGCTTTACTTTCAACATGTTATCTGTAATTTGAATGATGTGTGATTGTTTTAAATGATCGGTTCTTAGGGAAATTGTGTTTTGGATCTGTGACTGTGCAGGAAATCATAGATTCTTAGGAGAAGTTGGGTTCTTGGGCTTTGAATTGTTCTTGTTGGCTGGTCTCAGCTTCTTCTAGTCCAGTATGTGAATGATAATTATTTTGTCATTATACACGGTGAAATTGAATAAAACATATATAGATAGCTGGGGTTTCGCAGTGTCAGTTTGGTGATTTGATCATAGAGATACTGTATTACTTCTTGATTATGAAAGTATAGGGTGATAATGTACAAGGTTTCTGAAATTGATTGTGGTCTGCCGAGAATTTTGTTGTAATGGAAAAAGACATTTATTTGATCAGTATGTGGAAGAGAAGTGTTCGGGTTGAACTTTTGTGGTATGAAGAGTGATTTGTATGCCTGGTCTTAAGTTTCCAATTTTAAGGAGAGGGTATCAGGTAGTTGAGTGACTGTTCTTATGCAGCTAAGTAGGTCCGAGCACTTGTTTGATACCATGACCAATGAGGTGCCTGGCCCATCAGGTCAATGGATCCAGAGAGAGGCGAAGTTTGTTGTCCCAAAAACAGTAAAGAAGGTACATAAGAATGTCTCTGTACAGACAGGTGAGGAATTTTCCATGGAGTTTCTTCAGGATCGTTGTGCTGCAGGAAGAGTTCCTGCTGTGTCTGATATGGTTGAAAATCGTGAAAATGGGGTTGTGTT
Organism: Pyrus communis; assembly: GCF_963583255.1. Classification (NCBI taxonomy): domain Eukaryota; kingdom Viridiplantae; phylum Streptophyta; class Magnoliopsida; order Rosales; family Rosaceae; genus Pyrus; species Pyrus communis. Next base: position 19,050,909 of record NC_084805.1, on the reverse strand, counting down.
GAATTATAATAAGAATAAGCAGCTGGGATATCAGGATTGTACTGGTCTTCTGGGGTTGAGAAGACTGGATTATGAGTGTGCATCTGATACGTCTGAGTTTGTCTCGGCAAAAGGGTTGTGTAAAGATATTGAAAGTGAGGCTTGTGTTGACAAGTTAGGCAGATGCAACAGGGAGGAGGTTGATAGCGGACAAGGATCAAGGAAGGCTATTGGAGAACTGAATGTTGACAGAGTTGGTTTTGGACCAACTTCCTTACCTATATTTATGTCTGAATCCCCTCATTCCAACACTGTCAATGGGTCAGGAGCGGTGGATGGTTCTCAATCTGGGAAGATGAAGTTTCTTTGCAGTTTTGGTGGAAAAATCTTGCCCAGGCCTAGCGATGGAAAACTCAGATATGTTGGGGGAGAGACGCGCATTATTTCCTTCAGGAAAAGTATTTCATGGGAAGAGCTTGTGAAGAAAACTACCAGTTTTTGCAACCAGCCTCATACAATCAAGTACCAGCTCCCAAGTGAGGATCTTGATTCTCTTATATCCATGTCTTCAGATGAAGATCTTCAAAATATGATGGAGGAGTACCATGGACTCGAAAGGCATGAGGGTTCTCAGAGACCTCGAATCTTTTTGATTCCTTTAGGTGAATCTGAAAACACATCTTCCTTTGAGGTGGATAGCATACAGCAATGTAACCCTGATTACCAGTATGTTGCTGCTGTAAATGGCATGATAGGTCCTAGTCCTAGGAAAAAAAGTGGAGGGCAGAATTCAACTACTGAAGCAAGTCAACAGGGAACCAAGACTGTCCTATTCCCAATGGAGATTAAGAGTGACCTTAAAGCTTTGCATCCCAATCAAATTTTAAGTGAACCCCAGAATATTACTCGATCTGCCATTCAATCTCCCTTTTCTCTAATTCTGAATCAGCGAGGAGGTTCCAAGGGTGTTCATTTACAATCACATGGTCTAAACTCTTGCCAGGGTAGTGATGAGAGTAGCAGTTCTTTTATAAGTGCTCAACCACCACAAGAGAACTCCAGCAATAGCACGGAAGGTTATAAAATTCATCCACAGGGGGCAGTAACTGTTATGGACTATCACCGCCCTTATAAGCAAGCTGATGATGCTCAACCGGGCCAATACCATGGAGGACATAGTCTCAACCACAATCCCGGCAAAGATCCCATGTCTACTTTAGCTGGCGGTCAAAAGGTTGGTGATTTTGATGGATTCTCCCGTGAGAGGCCAGTGCATGAGGAAAGAATATGTCCTCCTGAGCCTATCTCACACCAAGAAGATTCAAAGATTATGTTGTCAGAATCTAATGATTATGTTGATTGTCATCGTGGCATGCATCATGCGTATTCGGATTCAAAACTGCATGAGAATGGAGGGAGGTCTGTATACTGTTCACAAGAAGGAATAAGCTCGTTGTCCCCCTTAAGTTTTGCAAAGGCTCAATCGTCATTGCTGCTGAACTCAGGTATTTCACAAGAAAAGCGGACCCTACTGCATGACAATATTGAATCTTTGAATCCTCGGTTACACAACCAGTTACATGGTATGGAGTTGATAGGATTGCAGAGCAGACTGGATTTGCCGAATTCATCTCCATGTTTAGAATCACTGGGCAAGAATGAACATACTCCCAAATGTAATGGTGGTTTTCATGAAAAATACCGGACAGCTAAAAAGAAAGATTCTCTGACTTTGGAGCTGACGAAGAAGGTCAATCAAAAGGATCCCTTCTTACATCAAGATGAAACCCTTTATGGGACAAGATCACCTGCCACTGGAGTTGATTATCGGAATGGATTTCCTAATATTATTCCCAACCCATCATCTACTTTTGCCTCTGGGGTTGTTGTTCCTGAAGCAATTAATTTGAAACCGTTGGTAAACAACAAGGTGGAGGATTCACAAAGCTTCCAGTGCGACAAAACCCCTGCTGATCTTCTTGTCACGAGTCAAAGAACTGCCAATGATCAGTACTGTGCTTTGGCAGAGATGCCTAGTGGTGAACAAGGACATGATGTTTCAGGGGCTAGGAATTCTGAAGTTGGAGGCATATTTCCAAGCACTAAACAGCATTCTTGTGGTGAAAATTCTTTGGCTAATCTCATCTCAGGGTTGTCCAATGGCTCAGTTTCCCATGAGCCTGCACGACCACAACTTGTTGCAAGTCAAAAAGATATGGGTTTCCAAGAACCCCTGCTTATAAACTCTGCAAATATGCATCCAATGACAGTTCTTCACGATCCTGTGCTGGAAAAGAGTGGCCACATGGTGTTGCCTAATCCAGCCCAAGATGGTGTGTTTAAAAGACAGGTCTCTCTCCTCGATGATGACTTTGTAAATTACCCTGACAAGAATGTTGAGAAGTTGAGCTCACATGTCGAAGATGTTAGTTTGGCACAAACAAAAACCCCAACAATGAGGAATGATAAAAATAAGTTGGAGTCGGTGATAAATGTGGAAGACATAACTAATGGTGTTACTTCTGGCAACCAGTCTTCATCACCAGGTTCCTCATATGCTTTCGACGAACCCATTGGTGATCTCATATCTCCTACTGCAACAGAGGTGGAGAGCATCAATCAAGAATCTGAGTATGAGGTAAAATTGATGAAGTTTGTTTAGAGTATCAGATTTCAAAGTTATGTATGTACTTGGAGGTTTGAACTTTGGATTGCTGTTTGTTTTATTTGTAGGATGATAAGGCTGGTGAAGACAACAAAAATGAAACATTTAGTGATGCAATGATCGCTGAAATGGAAGCCAGCATCTATGGCTTGCAGGTATCCCGCTGATGTCTTGAGTTTCTTCTTGATTAGAACATGTTTTTGTTTATCATAGTACACAAGATCACATCTGCTGACTGGAGCCTCTTCTGCTGCCAGCATATGTTGAAACATTCTATATAACAAATTTCTTGAAGAGGTTTCTTGGGGTTGGTGAATGTTGAGGAGAGTTCATTATTTTTTTAATTCTCTTGAAAAACTATAGCATCTGATGATTACATATGATGGGATTGTCTCTTGGTAAATGCAACGATTCCCGTTTGAATTTCTCATGTCTCCTAAATCCCTAAGATTGTATTTTTGCCTGATGAGAAGAGATGGTTCATACTCCTCTTGCCTCTAAACACTTAATTTGGAGTACGCAGTTTTGACTCCTGTTATATTCTCATGAGGGAATAGGGATACAAAGCGCAATACTTTCGAATGATAAAAGTTTTTGTCAAGATTCTGACTTGATATATGTGCATAGATATGTAGTCTATAGAGAGAGTTATATTCACTGATAACAAATGGATGTGTGGGGACGTATGAGACAACAATCACTCATTCTTGTGTAAACGTCTCGTATTATCTTTGACTGCTTTAGGTGGTAATTATGTCGATTCTTGAGATAATAGTATGACTGAAATGCTCTCTGATTTGTGAATAGATCATTTTTGCAGCATTTTTCCTTTGTGGGTATTTATAAAAGTTTAATTTGTTCATGCAACTGAATCTTCTAAATATGATCCAGATTATAAAAAATGCTGATCTTGAAGAATTACGGGAATTAGGATCTGGTACATATGGAACTGTTTATCACGGAAAATGGCGGGGAACAGATGTTGCCATAAAGCGAATAAAAAAGAGCTGTTTTGCAGGAAGATCATCAGAGCAAGACCGACTGGTGGGTTTCCTGAACAAATTTGTTTTGTTATTTTTTCCCATCACCTGCACAGTTGGTGTTGAGGAAAGTTAACATCTTTAGTTGTTTAATGACAATAATCCGTGACATTAAATGTTAGAGTAATATGATTTTCTTTGGCTTTTGGCATCTATCATGACATACACCGTCTGCCTTAAAACAAAGGTGTCATTTTTATCTGGAATATCTTGGTACCTTATGGACAATCTTTAAATTTCTTGCTAAAATTTGTAATTTTCATTTGACATGCATGTGAAGTTGATTGTTCATTTGGCTGTATCAGACAAAAGACTTCTGGAGAGAGGCGCAAATCCTTTCAGCTCTCCATCATCCAAATGTGGTTGCATTATATGGGGTAGTACCTGATGGAGCTGGAGGAACATTGGCAACTGTAACTGAGTACATGGTGAACGGATCACTTAGGCATGCCCTACTTAAAAAGAATAGGCAATTTTTCTATCATTTCTTTTCTTTTTTGCTTCTTAACTGTTTTTTTATGCATATCATAGAACGTGGCATTCCTTATGCAGATCACTTGACCGTCGTAGAAAGCTTATAATTGCCATGGATGCTGCTTTTGGCATGGAATACTTGCATTCAAAGAATATTGTTCATTTTGATTTGAAGTGTGACAATCTGCTAGTGAACTTGAGGGATCCTCAACGACCTATATGCAAGGTAAGTTAGTCTGGAACCAAGTTACATGTTCAGGGATCGATGTAAAAGCACATTATTAGAAAGCATTTTCCTTTGTAGTCTTTAATGCAGAATTGGAAAATTTGTTAAAACTAGGTACACTATTACAGTGCCAAAAGTTTCCCGGCTGATCGAATTGGGTAGATCCAATGGGAATTTTCTCTTATATGGAGGGTAGAAGTCAGAATGTGATGTTTGTAAAGGAACCTTTTATGTGAAATTTTAGCCCCGTATCAAAATGTTTCTTTCTTTATTTGATTTTTTTCCCTGGGGACTTGGATGAAAGATTTTTTTTATTTTTTAAATACTAGTGATTGGGGATTGATCTTTTTTAGGTTGGAGATTTTGGTTTATCGAGAATCAAACGCAATACTTTGGTATCTGGTGGTGTGCGAGGGACTCTTCCTTGGATGGCACCAGAACTGTTAAATGGCAGCAGCAGCCGGGTTTCCGAGAAGGTAAGTATGACTTTATATATATGTGAGCAATGTAAGGAATTGTTTGTTTAGTAATTAACGTTATTGAATTAGAATTGTTTGTTTAGTAATTAACGTTATTGAATTAACTTTGACAGGTTGATGTTTTCTCATTTGGAATTTCACTATGGGAGATCTTGACCGGGGAGGAACCATATGCCAATATGCATTGCGGTGCCATCATTGGTAAGTTTATGTCATGGACCTAGTTATCATCCGTACTGATTGCGAATGAAAGTCCACCTATGTGATGATTGAAGGGGAAATAAAATGATTCTTTTATAAAAGAAATTTTGCTGACGAAAAATATCTTTGTATCTGTTTTGAGCATCTTTCCCTTGCTTTGAATTAGGATTAGTATGGGACACTTTGTATCTTTATATCATTTTTTCTACTGATTTGGAAACTTGTGAACGAAGGTGGGATTGTGAAGAACATTCTTCGACCTCCAATTCCGGAACGCTGTGATTCCGAGTGGAAGAACCTGATGGAGCAGTGCTGGTCACCTGATCCTGACATCCGTCCATCATTCACCGAGATTACTAATAGGTTGCGAGCTATGTCCAGCGCACTTCAGGTGAAGGTACCTAGCAATCAGACGAGACAGATGAAGGCCAAGGTTTGACATTTTTGTCAGGTACCATAATTATATAACATCACCAGTGGAAACCCTTCCGGTTGAGGATCAAAACTTTGACGCCGAGCAGTTCATCCCCACAATTCGACGGTCTATTGATTTTCTTCTATTGATGAAAAGGCTACATAATTTTTTTGATTCTTTTGTAAGACAAGCCCGGGTCATCCTAGCATGCGAGCAAGAGACGATCTACAGTTTTTCCGCTAAGTTTGGTGTCCAGTTTTTCCGCTAAGTTTGGTGTCCATGTATTTTTGCGGAAGAAACGATTCTCCACATGTATATATACACAGAAATCATAGAGCTTTGTTTGGTTTACCTTGCCCCTTTTCTTTTCTTGATCTGTAATATGTGCTTCACCAACCTTTGATGATGGTGGCTCTTCGTCTAGGATGTGTACAAATAAAACCGTGCTATATATGAATTGTCGTCTATTACTAGTTTCGATTTTTATCAAAAGCGTGTAATCAGTTATACACATGTGAGAATGCTAAGGAGACTTTTAGAAGTGTGATTCTCTATGAACTCTCTGTTACCTTATGTTTTAGTAGACCTGGCATTTTGGATCCGATCCGTTAACCCGATCCGTTAATATTAGTATTTGGATGGATGCTTAACGGGTTGGATCGTTAACGGGTGAACCTGTTAACAACCCGTTAAATAATGGATCACTTTAGGTCAACCTATTATACCCATTAGACCCGTTAGCACCTGTTAGTTGATGATGTTTTAGTAATTTTAGTCAAGTCTTAACAAACAAAAATTAACTCTGCAAAATAATAATAATAATAATAATAATAATAATAATAATAATAATAATAATAATAATTGTTAACAGGTTGGGTTCGGATGACCCGTTAACTTAGCTGTCGGGTTGAACTCGACTCAAACCCAATAAACCCGACCCGTGTACAGGTCTATGTTTTAGTATAATATTTTATAATATTAAAATCGAGTCTTTTTAATATTTTTCTACATACATCTATATTTTTTGTAAATAAAAAAGTATGGAAAACGAAATTGCACCGCAGCCATCAATCAATGATTTTGGTCTCTGTCAAGCCCATAGTAAAATGATTCACACCTACCAAATGTTTTTTCAAAATTGGCCTCAAGTGGGAATTCATATTGGTTTCCAAATTGAGTTTTGGTAAAACACAAAAAAAGTAGCCACTTAGTATTACGGTCGAGTGATATTCTCTTCATTTGTAAGTGAGAGATTTTAGGTCTGATTCTCGCAAAGGCAAATTTAAATAATATTATTGTTAACCCTCAGTCCACACCTTCCTCATTAGTGTATATAACATCATTTGTTCAAAACAAAAAAAACATAAAAAGTAGTTGGGGAAGAGCGAGTTTCAACTGAGTTGTATTGTAGAAAGTAATTTTCATACGCTTTTTTTTTTTTTCTTTGCAAACTCATGTTTGATTTTAGCATATGAATTGAATAAACCAAAAAAAAAAAAAACAAAAAAAATGCGTGTAAATCATTTTCGAAAAGAACAATAATAGGTTTCAGTGAAAAACGTGGGAGTTGGCTCCTTGTATTTTCCGAAAAGAGATCCAACAATAATAAATATTTATTATAAAATTGTGATTGGTTCTTCTGCTGGTCTTCAGCGATGGAGTATAACATATTAATATCAGGGCCTTTATTTCACAACTTGACTAAGTGGGTTGGTCTCTTTTGTCCTATAAATTTCAGAGGTCGACGTCATTAATCATAATTCCTATAAAATCCCACAAACCATTGCATATGTTTTTTCTGCTCCACAAATTTTAATTGATCGAAGAGGTTTCTGCAAATTCCATTTTCTAGAGAGAGAGAGAGAGAGAGAGAGAGAGAGAGAGAGATGGATAAAGCAATGAACAGACAGAGGGTTCTGCTGCAGCATTTGAGACCCAATTCTTCTGTTTCTTCTTCCAATTATGAATCTGATCCTCTTTCTGTAAGTTTATATCCACTTTCTTTTCTGTTGACTTCTTCATTTTTGTAAATATTTTTGTTTTTAGATTTTAATTTATTTTCTTCTTAATTGTTTTGTTAGGCTTCGATATGTGCAGCTGGAGATAGTGCTGCCTACCATAGAACAGCTGCTTTTGGAGACGATGTAGTGATTGTGGCGTGAGTGATTTAAACTGACTGATAAAGTTACTTAATTTTTACTACTTTTTGTGTCTTTGTATAAAATTTATAGCCAAGTTTGTAACTTTATAGCTTTTCTGTATGAAATCTTGCTGCGAAAATCATGTTAAATAGAGCCTATCGGACTGCCATTTGCAAGGCAAAGCGAGGCGGTTTTAAGGACACTCTACCTGATGATTTACTGGCACCTGTTTTAAAGGTTTGATACAATTCCTGAATTCCCAACTCAATTCCGGAGGAATGAATGTGTTTCTTCAAATTATGAATGTATCTGCACTGCCCCTATGAAGCCGAGTTTAAAGTAGAATATCGCATTTAGAAAAAAAAAAGGATAAGATATTGACCTATGGTGTACTTTTATGCAGGAAGTAATAGAGAGAACAAATTTGAACCCAAGCGAGGTGGGGGATATAGTTGTTGGTACAGTTCTGGCACCTGGCTCACTTAGAGCCACTGAGTGCAGGATGGCAGCATTTTACGCTGGCTTCCCGGGTAAGTTTTCAAGCATATTTGATGTTTGGAGGCCTTTTTTTTGTATTAATTTTAGCTTATAGTGTTGTGGTTTGTCGGTTTTGTCCAGATACGGTTCCCATCAGAACTGTCAACAGGCAATGTTCATCTGGCCTTCAGGCAGTTGCTGATGTAGCTGCTTCTATAAAAGCAGGATATTATGACATCGGTGAGAAAATACTCTTGATTATCCATCTATTCTAGACACCAGGTGAGAAAATACACTAGATCTTTGTTTTGAATACAGGCATTGCTGCTGGATTGGAGTCATTGACAGTTGATAAACTTGGCAGATCCCGTAAAATTAACCCTAAAGTATATTCCAACTCTCTTTGTTTACCAGATATATTGCTTAACATAGAGAAAGGAATGTTCTTTTGAACTGATATATGTTGTCAATAGGTGGATATCTTTGCACAAGCCCGCGACTGCCTTCTTCCGATGGGTATTACTTCTGAAAATGTTGCACAACGTTATGGTGTGACTCGGGAGGAGCAAGACAAAGCTGCTGTGAGTTTTTTTTTTTTTTAATCTATTATAACATCTATTAACCGTTAGATAAAGTGGTAATGCTGAAGCTGTAATTTAATGAATTTATGTGAATAGGTTGAATCACATAGGCGTGCTGCTGTAGCCACAGCATCTGGTAAATTCAAAGATGAAATTGTCCCTGTATCAACTAAGGTATATATAAAAAAGTTCTCCGTTCAGTTCGCAAAATGCCTTAGCATAAGTACAATTGTATTTTATTTTCTTGTGATTGGTTATTTGTATCATCAGATTGTGGACCCAAAAACCGGAGAGGAGAGGCCTGTTACAATTTCTGTGGATGATGGTATCCGACCAAATACAAACATGAACGATTTGGCAAAGCTAAAGCCTGCATTTAAACAAGATGGTTCTACAACTGCAGGTATTTTCTCACTCGATTTTTATAAGGCATTCTGCCTGCTACACATGACAGTTTCTTCGTTTAATTTTATACAACTCTTTCTTTATGTAAGAACTTCTTTTTTAATTTATATTTTCGTCACTGTATTAAAAGGCCGAGCTGTGGGCGAGCCGTCCGAGGGATAGCCCCGTCTAGGCGTGAGGCGAGGCCTCACGGTACCTAAATTTTTTAATATACACACTGAACGTACACATATATTATAAATACACACACACACATATTTTATATATATATATATATAAAATAGAGGATGAAAAGCACAATGAGTATATATACATATTATATATATATATATATATATATATATATATAAAATAGAGGATGAAAAACACAATGAACACACATATAACAATGCACGCACACAACACACACATCCATTGTATAAAAAAAAATAAAAATTAGAAAAAAAGGCTGAGAGAAGATAGTGCAAGGAAAAGGTATGAGGCAGTTAAAACCTTACCCAAAATTTGGGTTTGGGAGTAAAAAAAAAGCGGCCAAACAGAGACGCCTAGATGCCCTGAGGCGCGCCTCCGCCGTCTAGGCAGCTCCCAGCAAAGCCTTCCTCCCACTCCTTCAAAATAGAGGCGGCAACCCTCATGCCTAGCCTCAGAGGACGCCTAGGTGTGCCCTGAGGCGAGCTTTTTAAAACATTGATTTTTGTATGTCTTGTTTCAATCATTGTGAATCAGTTCATTACTTTTGTCTTTCAGGAAATGCTAGCCAGGTGAGTGATGGTGCGGGAGCAGTCCTCCTCATGAAAAGAAGTTTAGCTATGCAGAAGGGACTTCCTATTCTTGGTGTTTTCAGGTATGATGTTGATTAACTCTGTTCAATCTAATTGCTTCAAGTAGAAAAAATATGAGGGCTCTCGAGTTGACTCTGCAATACTGTTATGTTATATTAATTCTTAATAATTCTTTTCCTTGCTAATTGTTGTTAATTTCCATGAGATGGATATGTTCAAGAACTAACTACAGCTTGCTTTGTACTTTTGATGCAACTTCATGATCTCTGTGCAGGAGTTTTGCTGCCGTTGGTGTGGATCCCGCTGTCATGGGAGTAGGTCCAGCTGCTGCAATTCCAGTAGCCGTGAAATCTGCTGGTCTTGAGCTTGATGATATTGATCTGTTTGAGATAAATGAGGTAGTCCATTGCTAATGAAAGCTGTAACATTCACGATAAATGTAGTTTAGTTTGGAAGAATGTTCGGCTGAGCAGTTTAATTGGTTCTCTGTAGGCATTTGCATCTCAATATGTTTATTGTTGCAAGAAATTGGGGCTTGATCCTGAAAAAGTCAATGTTAATGGAGGCGCTATTGCTCTAGGCCATCCTTTAGGCGCTACAGGTATATGAAGTGAAGCTGAAGCTGATGTGTGATGACATAAACATGAGTGCACTGTGTCTAATGTCCTATTATTTGGTTTATTTCCTGGTCTTACTGAACAACGAGGAAGTGAGGGTCTGTGTGATTTAACGTGAATACTGTATCTGTTCTTGTGTTAGGTGCTCGTTGTGTAGCAACTCTCCTGAATGAAATGAAGCGTCGTGGCAGGGATCACCGCTTTGGTGTTATTTCCATGTGCATAGGTATCGTTTTGCACCCCTTCCACTTGATTTGTTTATGAAGGAAGGCAGAATATTGAGAGCTTGATATGAGAATATGAAACGCGACTAAGCGTGTGTCCTTGTTGCAGGCTCAGGTATGGGGGCTGCTGCAGTTTTTGAAAGAGGGGATTCAGTTGATGAGCTATGCAACGCTAGAACTGTATAAAGCAACAATCTTGTGTCAAATAAACACTTGTTTAAAGCAACAATCTTGCCGGCTTCTTCTTGTTATGCATTTTATATTATGGACTTTGTCCGTTAATTGTCCTTGCCGCACGTTTTATAATTACTTTGATTTTTAAGGACTTCTTGTCCGATAATTTTCCAAAACAAAACGTTGTTCAAGCATTCATTGTTTCCGTTTCCGGCTTCACTCCAATTTCATATATACGGCTGCAGAAAATCCATTTGGTTGAGTCGATGCAGTCAACAAAGAAATATGGGTAAATTTGTCATTTAATCATTTGTTCCATTCTGTCATGCGGGTACCAAACGCGAAATTGTCCCATTCCATCCTATGCTACCAAATGTAGCATGGAACTTATGTTTTGTTCTGTCCCGTCTGCGTACCAAACGGTAAACGAACTAGAATATACATGCTTCACCTTCCAAACTAGAATCCTGAGTTTTTTTTTCTTCTCTCTCTTTTCATTACTTTGATCTAGCTAGGTCTGGTTCGTTCATCTTGAAATCCACTCTTTCCTCTGCATGCATGCTATCTTTAGTATTTTTCATTGGGATTTGGGAATATCTCTCCTGACGTGAATATCGATCGACATTGTCGTTCATATGCCTCCGATGAAGTTTCAGGTACATGCAAATTTCATTTAAATTTTACTACTATCTGATCACAAGAAAGTAAAGTGAGAAGAAGATGAAGAAGACAACCTCCAAATCCAATGAGTCAATGACTTGTAAAGTGGCACCAACCAAACAATGTGAGATAATTTCCTTGTCATTTCTCAATCTCATTGCTCATGCAAGCTCACATATGGAAATCTCACTTCCTTTATGTTGATAAAGAAGTTTCAAGAAGGAAGCTTCCTCAGCTACCTCTCTCGTCAAAAAGAATTTTTCTAATTCAATTCGACGTACGTTGTCAATAAGATTCTTAAAGCTTTGATTAGATATGGCTGATGCTTCCAAAGCTATTATTATCAATCAAATTAAAGATACTTTATAAATAAAGAAGACGGTATAAAATGTCAATGTTCAATCTAACTCGATTGTTTATAATAATCTCAAAAACCAACTTTCAAAATTATCATGTGTAATAAGAATAGTGACTGTGAACCATCCATCTTTCAAATTGTTCCTACTTTTACTTTATAGTTTCTATTTTTTTTACCCTCTTTTCACGTTCTTCAAACTTTATCTAGTGTCATGCTTCAAGCTCATGCATGTATATTTATATTTAAGATTGACAGCTGCTTAGAACAAAGAGCGAAAAAAAACGTTAACGTTTTCTGTTTACAACTTAATCTCGTTGGTTTACCATTTTACGTTCATTTAACAAATATTTTTCTAGTAGGATTTAAGAATCAAAATACAAGTTTTTTTATTTTTTTATTTTTTATTTTTTATTTTAAAATTATATATATATATATATAGTAAAATACAAGGAATCAAGTGTCAATTTGTGTTGGCAAAGTTTCTCTAAAAAGCTAAGCATGTCTGTGGTGAATAAGAACACAAGGAATCAGGTGATTTGAGTTTGAGAAAAAAAGTAGATATAATTCCCTTTGTTCTTATTTAGAATTGAATATACTACTCAATCTTTCCAAAACTAAAATGGGACAAGTATTAACGCGCTAACTCTCAAAAGATTAAGGCAAGCGGTGTTCCCCACCAATGGACATCCGCCCCGTAGCTATATTCTCTTTAAATTGCGCACTTGCTCTTTGATATCGTGGTCATCGTGTTCTTTTTCATTATTTATACCCCGCAGAGGAAGCGAGGCGACCCACAAACACAAATGCAAAAAGATCTCTCTCTCACACACACACACACACACGAGAGAGAGAGAGATGGCAGTAAGGGAATATGTTGAAGGAGCTGCAGAAAAGGGGCTGAAGCAGCAGAAGAACCCAGATGTGAATGACCGGAAAGAATCAGAGAAAGCTATGAAGATGAAGCTGAACTCAACAGAAGAGGAGATGATGAAGAACTGCTCATGCTTCAAGCCAAAAGCTGGAAGTGTGTTTCCCGCCAAGAGAAAATCCGTGAAACGCATGATGTTTGATCGTTTTGTGCTCAAGCAGTTTGGCTCCTCTGCTGTGAGCGTGTGGCCTCCCAGTCCCCACAAACCCTAATAAAATGTATAGCTATCTTCTCTCTCACTTCTCACCACAACACATGAAACACCCCCAAATTACACACCAAGACAGAAGATAGAATTCACCCCATACCCATTACCCCCAACAAACCCGCATGTATAGTTATCATTCAGCACCTTTTATTTTGCTCTTTGCAAAAGCACTTGATTTATGATGTGTACTTGGCTTTTTAATATTATGTTGATCTCTGATTAATATTACTTTTTAAGGGTATATTACATTTTCCACCATCATGTTTGAATGCAATTTCAATCTCATACAATATTTTTATACATTTCAATCTTATACTTTACTTATCATTTTATTTTAATACCATACATCCGTTAAAAAATTCATTAAATTAACTGTTAAGTGATGACATGATAAATACAAAATCCTCATTTGCGCTGATGTGGCTGCCAACTTGTCGCCATGTGGGTTAAACAAATAAAAAATAATAATTAATAAAAAATTAATATATATATATATATATTTTTTTTTAAATAAGAACTTAAAAAATATTTTTTAAAAAAGGAATTCATCCCTTTCCTCTCTCCCCGTTTCTTCCTCCCCCATCCCATCATCGGCACCTTTATCCTTTTCCAGTGCTCCTCCACATTCTCTCTCTGTCCCCGGAGCCTCGCCGCCGCGCAAAGGCATCCCTCCACCCCAATTACGGCCTCGCACCATGGGCCCCCAACTTCTCTTCCGGCGAAATCCTATCTCCGACGCCGAGAAGAACCAGATCAAGGGCCTCATGCACTCTGCGACCCAGGACCCAAAGTCTCCCTCCCTCCTCCTTTCTCTCTCATCTCTCTCACTGCAATTTTTTTTTTCTGCGTATCTCACCAATTCGTCTGAAGGTACCAATTTTAATTAGCAATCAGTTAGGGTTTAATTCAAATGGATTTGTGGGTTCTCGCTTAGAGGAAGAAGAGCATACAGTTAAGGAGGTTGAGAGAGAGAGAGAGAGAGAGAGATAGAGAGAGATTCCGGAATGTTGGGATTATTTTGCTTCAGAGGGAGATTTCGAATCGGTCAACGTTCAGGTTGCAAAGGACAGGGCTTTCAATTGTTTTCAATTTGTAAGTTCCCATTTTGCTTAAATATTGCTCTATTGTATGGGAGTGCTGGATGTATAATCGATACCAGCAGCCGAGTCGGAGAAAGGAAGGAAGCGGTGGAGGTCGACGGAGATGAAGGGCAGCCCTTATTTTCTTTTTAAATTAATTTTTTTATTTGCCACGTCATTAAAACTGTGAACCTCATATTTGTCATGTCATCGTTTAACGGCTAAGTTAACAGATTATGTAACGAATATATGAAACTGAAATAAAAAAATAAGTAAATGTATGAGATTGAAATACTTTAAAGATGTTGTATGAGTTACAATTGTCTCTAAACTTGAAAGGGTAAAATGTAATTTACCCTACTTTTAATGCATACACTTAATTTATTATGTGTACTTGTTGCATGCATTATTTTGCATGATTTTTTTTTTTTGTAAGAATGAGTTTCAAATGAAGATTAAATAATTAAACGATTTCGACTATGAAATTTATATATTGTAAATACGTTATTTGCGAATGATGAAATATGAACATTATTTCCCTCATGGAGGGATGCAAGTATTTTCTCGTTGTTATATATTCGTTTTTCTCTTGTATGATCACTTTCACATATGCAATTGAAGACTTGTTGCCCAAGCTTGGCGTGAAGGATGACATGGACTCAAATTTTGATCTCCTGGAATTTCCATTTTTCTAATTTGATGTGGTTTTACTGTAAGTTTCAATTTAATTAATACTTTCAAGTAAACACGTGTGTGGCTGTGGTTTTGTTATATATCTTGCTTGTTAGTCTAGGCTCTTAGACCGTGGAACTCTCAAGGGCATTTTAATGATACGCTTACAGGTGTGTTTCAAGGTCTTCCTCCATTTAATTGTAAAATTAATGTTAGGAGAAAATTTGTACCACGTGATATAGGATTATTAATTTATTACGAAGGATGATATATTCCTTCATGATATCTTTCATATTTTATTAGCTTTCACATAAAGCGTGCAAAGAAAATGTGAAAAAAAAAAAAATCGAACACAATAAACTCCAGCCTAAAGTTTAAAGATGTATGTTAATCAATATTTTGCACACCTGAAACTTAAAGGAAAACTAATGAAAAAAGCTTGAAAACTTTGAATTTTAACGATAAAGACAAAATAAAAGGTAAAGTGAATAGTACCATATTTAATTTTTTTAATGTAAAAATATGATTTTTTATTAAAATAAACAGCATCGCGAACTTTTCATTAAAACTCTCTTAACCCAATGGTCTAAGAAGATTTAGAAGATAGGTCAAGGTCCCTAGGAAAGAAGTTGTGCAGTTTGTTAATTAGATCCCGATGTATGCTTTCTGCTTTTAAATATAAAATCTGCAGAAATTGACCTACATATAAGGACGTGTGCCTTTTTCTACTGGTGGGATGTAACTTTTCAGGCTAATCAACCGCTTGAAATGCGACGAAAATTCACCAATAACCTTGTGGCCTTATTATTCAAATTGAAGTACGTGTTCAAGTCCCAATGCTTTGCGGCCTGCGTATTAATTAATTGGATTATTTTTATTCTCTTGTTGTCGTTTGTGGGATAATAACAACAAAGCTGTTATTAGTCACAATCCGAATGAGATGGCATCAACAAATAGAAAAAAAGATTCTAGACTTTCTAGCTATGGGAGAGACGACCACCTTTATTCCGAAGCTACAATCTTTTTCCTACTTTCACTCATAATTTTGTATTAAATCTTCAAATTGGAATATGCACTGATGCGTTTTTCTAGCATAGATTCAATCGATTACTTTCAAATTAAGCAAACTAAGCAAGTCCTTGGTCAATTAGAATTATTAAATTTACTTATGAAATGCAGAAGCGGCATTTCATGGGCATTATGGACATAGACTTGATGATACTAGGCCGCTTTTGCAGGACTTCAAACAATGGAAAATCACATTTGGACGACGAGAGACGAATAGGGTGGCCCACAGCCTTGCACGGTTTAGTCTCACTGTTGATCATCCGGTTTCTTAGTTTGAAGAACCTCTTGATGTAGTTTCTAATTTATTATTAGAGGATAGTACTAGTAGTTAATTTGGTGCGAGACGCTCTTTTTCCCTTCGATAGGGTTCAAAGTCCCGGCAAGGTTTTTATCGAGACCTATTGTAAGCACCCTATCCTCAATTTGTACGTATTTCAATCTTCAATGAATATCGTACTCCTTTCAACAAAAAAAAAAAAAAAAAAAAAAAAAAAAAGAAAGTAAAGTGCCGATAACATCTAAAGACTGATTATAAATTAGGGGAGGAGGAGGATCACAACCCACTTTGTCAAAACCACCATACATCCAACTCAGCATTTACTCATCCTCAATATTTTATTTTCAGAAGATTAAAACTAAGAAATTGAAGGAATCTGTTTTGATTTGTACGTTTGTTGTGTATATTATAGTTTGTTTGCTAATAATAAGTAAAATTTTATTCGGATTACAAATACTAAAACATTGTTCGATGAACAAATTTGGCGATCGAAATTTAGCGTTGGTTTATCATTACTCTTGTTGCAAGCAAAAGCAAATAAGATTGGTCAAGTGGTGGGTTGGTGGACGGTTAGTGACTCATCATGGTAGGTAACGTTGAAACAAGTTGATTAGATTTGGGTTTTTATATATGTCCGAGATGTGTGGTGATCATTAGTCTGATGAAGTAGAACCCTTTTACTGAAGATTTTGCATGCTTGTTATCAACAAGTACGGCAAGGAATAATATAGCAGCCTAATGAACCAAACTTGTTGGAATTTGTTTGTATATAATAATTTACACACGCACACAATATCTTATAATGTTTAATTAAACAATCTCGTCAACAAGTGGAATTAAAACGCAAATAACTAGAGCATCCCATTTTCTAAATGTTGACATATTGTGCTTGTGAAGCTATTCACACTTAAATATCTTGAATGAATATATTGGGTTTGACGATGCTGATGATACTATTTCATGTTGAGCAATGTTTCGTCTACCTTCATGGTAGAATATGGATTCCTCACAATGAAACATATTTATTCCAATCTCTACAAACTATCCGTACGTGTACGTTTGTATACAATGCATATCGTTTCATGTTATGCATGGTAAACTATCCAACTTTCAGTTGGTTTCTATTTTTAATCATCTCGTCTTCTCTGTGTCTTTTTTTTTTTATCTTTTTTTTTAATTTTTTAATTTTCAAATTCTTCAAGTACTTTTATATCGATTCTAATTATGATGAACTTTACAAAAGAGATTACAGAGAGGATCTTTACGGATCTTTAAACACTACATATCAAAGTTTACCTTGGGTAAAATTTCTTTAAAAAAATTATAGAACCAAATAAAAGCATGGTGATCGTATCTATGTCCTAAGTTTGTTAGCCAATCTGTTGACATGTTTGCTTATTTATATGTATTTCAAATTGTACGTCAAAAATTTATCTCAATCAATAGATCAAATGTTTTGGATAATAAAGTGGATTTGCCCAAAAGAACTTGAGATTCTATTGTAGAATGGATTAAATCTTAGAATTTAGTGATAATGATTTATAAACACTTTGATATATACAGCTTTAATTATGGTACATTTTCCTCAAACTCGATCACTAGGGGTGGGCATAAAAACCGCCAAACCGCAAAACCGCATCGAACTGTAAGATAAAAAACCGAAAAAAACCGTGTTGACCGGAAAAGTCAACTTTGAGTGAAAAACCGAACCGAACCGTTCATACCGGTTCCGGTTCCGGTTTCGAATGACCAAGAACCGGCCGAACCGAACCGAACCGTTTTATTAATAATAAATAAATAAATTATATATACACACACATGTCATGGTATAATAGGTTGAAAAATAGGTTGAAAAATTGTGTACAAGAGCTGCTGCTTCTCGCTTGCTCTCTGAAGTCTGAAAACTTGCAATTTGTTTCATCATTTTTTTGTTTGTTGACTGATTGACCAGTGCATATGTATTTTAGTTGTCTCTTTTTGTTGACTTGGTGCCATTACCAAAGACATTTGCATTAAAAAAGATGTGTTGTATGCAACTTTATGTAATCAGTTTTAGAAGATGTATTTGAATGCATAATGATTTGGTGTTCAAATAATTTATTATTAGGAACCGTAAACCGGCAAGAACCGAATCGGAACCGGTGTAGACCGAACCGTAATGTTCTAGTCATAAATTTAAGTGGAACCGCATCGAATCAAACCGTTAATATATTTCGGTTCCGGTTCTAATTTAAGGGTGAAACCGCACCGAACCGCACCGTGCCCACCCCTATCGATCACTTTTTTCCGTATATTCTTTATAACATGTTTTTCAAGTTTTTGGTTGGTTTGAAAATTCTAATCAATCTTTCCAACATAAAACGTTACTGCTGCAAGTGTTTTCCAAAAAAAAAAAAACAAACGTTACTGCAAGTGGGCAGTGCCAGACAATTTTATGAAAATATGGGCAATGGGCCACCAAAACCACGTGTTTGTGTCGCTGATTCGGATTTGGGAAATAAAATGTGCATAAAAATCTAAGAGACATTCTTCTTAAAAAAATATCTAAGATATTCACAGGGTCCATATACACAATATAAAGAAAAAAAATATGAGGAAATGAGAAAAGTTCTGATATATTAGAACTAAAACAACCCAGAAACCCAAGTTCGGAAAAACCATGAATTTTGTAAAATTTATCATGTTTAGGTCGAGAAAAACATTAAAAAAAACAAATAAATAAGGAGTTTGATCTTTATATGAATTCTGAACTGCCAAATGCTAGGATATTTATGCTAGATGTTGATCAAGGTCTAATTACTACAGCTAAATAAGGTGGCATGTCTACCTTTCTTAAAATTAGACAGTCTGCCTTGTTTGCTACCGCTCGACAGTTGACACTCATGCACGGGCCCTTCAACATGCATATACAGTATAATTAGCTATTACTGTCAAGATTTAGAAATATAACCGCCGGAGGCCTCCTCGGACAATGCTCGAACTCACTTTGATCGGGTTTGAATCCCCTTCGCGACTTTAAATTCTAAAAATTTGATCACTGCTCTAAAAACCTACTTTGTGCCCACAATTTGACTACTTTTCAAAATTTCCCATGTCACCATATACAAATATATCATTATACTAGGTAAGGTTATTGCCTCAAATTGTTTTTACTCAAGGATTTTCTTTTCCATTAAAGTTCCCAAGAAAGGAAAAATTAATGAAAAAGATTTCAAAACTTTGAGTTTTAACGAAAAGTACAAAATAAGGGATAAAGTGAATAGTACCAAAATTGACTTTTTAGTGTAAAAATGTAATTTTTCGTTAAAATGAACAATACTGGGAGTTTTTCGTTAAAGTTCCTTAAAAGAAATTGTATCGTGAAATTGCTTAGTCACTTTCATTTGCGTATGCAATTGAGTTGTGGGGCCTTGTCAATTTGTTCCCTTCTAATTTTGTGTGGTTTACTTGCTGTTGTTTTAATCTAATGGTTTCATGTTCCCACTGTGAACGTTGTGTAATTTTCTTACAAACACTCTTGACTCTTGACTGTGGTCTAATTCCGTGTGAACAATTTGGGCTTTCGCTCTCATGGGGCTTTTTTTATACGTTACATGCACACACTATTTCAAAGTCCGTTTAACTTTTTTTTTCTTCATTCTCCTTCTCCTATTTTTTTAGTATATTAATATTTTTACATTAAAAAGAAGAGAAGTTTGGCTAAATTTCACAATAAGCAGCCTAATTTGATATCGAATTTTTCATCCATGATATCTGAACCTAAGTCCTCTCCCTCTCCTCTTTGTCTATCGCATTTGCATCTTAGTTAGTATCCATTTAGATTGATAAAATTAGATAATACTTCTTTTGTTAAACATATTAATCTAATTTATCGAAGTACTACCAACTTGTGCACGTCTTAATATGTAGAAAGATAGTTTGAAACGATTGTTTTTGGACTTATCTGTGACTTGTACATATATATATATATATGTTCACACACTTCCTTTAACTTGACCATTTGTTGCAAGTTTAGTCCTTTCCGTCACTTTCATAATTCAATCTTAGGGCAAGTTAGGCAACTCACCTCACATTTTAAAAATAAAAGGATATTTTGGAGCAATAGTCCATGAAATTACCCATGCTTTACATGCATGTAACTCCTCGCAACTCATTATTTGTTCATGCAAGTTCATCTTCAAACAAAGGATCCCAATAACACCGTGTATGACGAATGTGTGATGAGGTATGAAAGTGTCGTGACATCAATAGTTGAAGTAGTTTTTTGTAATTTACCCTTTGTTTTTTTTTTAATAATAAGCAGCCGCTTTTTTTTTTTTTTTGTCCTTTTTTTCTCACTCTTTTGTCAAACATCAACTTTTTCTTTTTTTCTTTTCATTTTTTTTCACCATTTTTTTTTTCTTTTCTATTACAATATTTAGGCCCCAACACCTTCTCTCGTCTTAAAGAATTACTCTACGAGATCCTTAGACGGGTAGGAAATTTTTTACAAGGCTAGGTAGGGAAAATATAGGTTAAAGAAATAAAAAAAAGACTCACATAAACGCTCATGGTTGATTAGGGAAAATAATTATAAGGGCTGGCTAGAAAGGCTCAAACGAAAAGAAAAAAAAATGCCTATGTCATTTCCAATATTTTGCATGAATGATGAATGTAACGAGAGGTATAAAGTAAGTTCTAGAGATGCATGTAAAAATGAGATCATGCACACAAGAATAAATGAGATTGATGCACAATGATTCAATCTATTTTAGGCTCAAAAGCTCACAAAGGGTCATATAAAGTCACTAGATTCACATATGAAGTGTTAAATCATGCTCTAGTTTCACATCAACAAGGCTATATGCATTTGGTTTTCCAAGTCGCGGCCATCAAAATATGGTTAAAACAAAGATAATGTAAAGAACCTAATTTCAAGCTTAAATTTCTTGAAAGTTAAGAGAAAATAAAGACTGAATTTGGAAGTAGCCAATAAAACAAGCCTCCAAGAAAAATAAAATATTTTTGAACTTTTCAAAATTTTATATTTTTTTCTGTATTTATTTTTTTAAAACTAAAATGAAGAAGACTACAAAATGAAGATAAGAATAATGAAGATAGACAACAAAGGTACAGAAAAAGAAAGATAAATGAATACAACTCTTGGACAAAGAAATTGTCACATCCAAGCCCGAGGCCCCACCACATCCCGACCTCGACTCCACTGTAGCATGATATTGTCTGCTTTGGGTCCCGACCACGCCCTCACGGTTTTGTTTCTAGGAACTTACACGAGAACTTCCCAGTGGATCACCTATCATGGGATTGCTCTTGCGCGATCTCGTTTAACTTTGGAGTTCCGATAAACTCTGAAGCTAGTGAACTCCCAAAAGGCCTCATGCTAGGTAGAGATGAGCTTACATGATCCACTCCTTTGGGCGATGTGGGATCTTACAATTCACCCCCTTAGGGACCCAACGTCCTCGTCGGCACACACGCGGCCAGGGATTGGCTTTGATACCAAATTGTCACATCCCGGGCTCGACTCTACCGTAGCACGATATTGTCCGCTTTGGGCCCCAACCACGCCCTCAGGGTTTTGTTTCTGGGAACTCACACGAGAACTTCCACGCCCTCACGATTTTGTTTTTGGGAACTCACACAAGAACTTCCCAATAGGTCATCCATCATGGGATTGCTCTTCCACGATCTTGCTTAACTTTGGAGTTCCGATGAACTCCGAAGCCAGTGAGCTTCCAAAGGGCCTCGTGCTAGGTAGAGATGGGAATATACATATAAGGCTTACATGTTCCACTCCCTTGGGCGATGTGGGATCTTACAATCCACCCCTCTTAAGGCCCCGACGTCCTTGTCGGCACACACGCAGCCAAAGATTGGCTCTGATACCAAATTGTCACATCCCGACCTGGGTCCCACCACATCCTGGGCTCGACTCCACCGTAACACGATATTGTCTGCTTTGAGCCTCGACTACGCCCTCACGATTTTGTTTCTGGGAACTCACACGAGAACTTCCTAGTGAGTCATCCATCATGGTATTGCTCTCGCACGGTATTGCTTAACTTTGGAGTTTCGATGAACTCCGAAGCCAGTGAGCTCCCAAAAGGGCTCATGCTAGGCAGAGATGAGAATATACATATAAGGCTTACAACATACACTCCTTTGGATGATGTGGGATCTTACAGAAACTTTTTGGATTTAAAGGAGATGGGCAAGCAAAGATGTAGATGGAATCCACCCCCAAACTTGAATTTTTGTATTGGCAACACGATTAAGTGGCTCCACTTTTCTGCAAAAATACAAAACAATGGGTAAGCTAACAAGAGACTTAAGAAAATAATTTATTATTGAAAAAAAAAAAAAACTAACAATTAACATTAAAGCTAAACCAACTAAAACAATTTAACAATCCAATTAGTAAGTAATAGAATCAAATTTGATCCCAGGCAACGGCGCCAGAAACTTATTGCGAAAATTAGATAACCATAATTAACCTCATTAAGTCTCAAATTTTAGTGCTTGCAAGTATATGAATCATATGACAGTATAGCATATAAGGACGGATATTATGCCACATAGATCAAATTGATTCTAAAATCTTACTAATTAAATTGAAACAAATTATAATTGAGAAGTTTTAACGAGAAAGATATATATGATTTGAATTAAATTGAAATGACATACAACTTAAAAATAAAATGCATAAAATAATAAGATTATGGTCTCTTTCAAGCTCATAGTAAAAGGAAAGGGATCCTCTTCGGATTTTTTCTTCCTAATCCATCAAATCAGAGGATTCGTGTTGTTAAAATTTGATCTAACGGCTGAAATTATTATAATTTTTAAAGTAAGCCCTTGTTTATAACTGTTAAATTAAATTTCAACAATACAAATTCTTTACATACGTTTATATTTTTTGAAAATAAAAAAGTATGGAAAACGAAATTGCACAGCGGCCATCAACCAATGATTTTGATCTCCTTCAAGCCCATGGTAAAATGATTCACACCTACCAAATGTTTTTTAAAATTGGCTTTAGTGATATTTTTTTACATTGATAAGTGAGAAGTTTTTTGTTTGATTTTCACCAAAAACGAATTTAAACTATATTATTGTTAGGAAATTATGAGACTAATTTCACACACTTCTCTTTACTATAAATAATATCATTTTATTCAAAAGAAAAAATAAAAACAAAAAACAAAAAATAAAATAAAAAAGTAGTTGTTGGGGGACAGCTCGGTGTGGATAATATCAACTGTTCCCACAAACCATTGCATATGTTTTTGCTGCTCCACAAATTTTAATTGATCAAAGAGCTTTCTGCAAATTCCATTTTATAGAGAGAGAGAGAGAGAGAGAGAGAGAGAGAGAGAGAGAGAGAGATGGTTAAAGCAATGAACAGACAGAGGGTTCTGCTGCAGCATTTGAGACCCAATTCTTCTGTTTCTTCTTCCAATTATGAATCTGCTCCTCTTTCCGTAAGTTTATATCCACTTTCTTTTCTGTTGACTTCTTCATTTTTGTAAATATTTTTGTTTTATATTATTTTGTTTTTTTTTTTAGATTTTAATTTATTTTCTTCTGAATTGTTTTGTTAGGCTTCAATATGTGCAGATGGAGATACAGTGCTGCTGCCTACCATAGAACAGCTTCTTTTGGAGACGATGTAGTGATTGTGGCGTGAGTGATTTAAACTGACCGATAAATTTACCTAATTTTTACTACGTTAAAGTCTTTGTAGAAAATTTATAGCAAAGTTTGTAACCTTATAGCTTTTCTGTATTAAATCTTGCTGCGAAAATCATGTTAAATAGAGCGTATCGGACTGCCATTTGCAAGGCAAAGCGAGGCGGTTTTAAGGACACTCTACCTGATGATTTACTGGCACCTGTTTTAAAGGTTTGATACAATTCCTGAATTCTCAACTCAATTCCGGAGGAATGAACGTGTTTCTTCAAATTATGAATGTATCTGCACTGCCCCTATGAAGCCGAGTTTGAATCTTTGTCCGCGCAGTTTATATTAATTTAAAGTAGAATATTGCATTTAACAAAAAAAAGGGATAAGATATTGACCTATGGGGTACTTCTATGCAGGAAGTAATAGAGAGAACAAATTTGAACCCAAGTGAGATGGGGGATATGGTTGTTGGTACAGTTATGGCACCTGGCTCACTTAGAGCCACTGAGTGCAGGATGCAGCATTTTACGCTGGCTTCCCGGGTAAGTTTTCAACCATATTTGATGTTTGGAGGCCTTTTTTTTTTCTTTTTTTTTTTTTTTTTTGTATTAATTTTAGCTTAGTGTTATGGTTTGTCGGGTAAGTTTTAAGGAAGCTTCCTAATTCAACCTACGTACGTTGTCAATAAGATTCTTAAACCTTTGATTAGATACCGTTGATGTTTCCAAAGCCACATTAGATACCGTTGATGTTTCCAAAACCAACTTACAAGGTTATCCTCTTTTCACGTTTTTCAAACTTCACCTATTGTCTTGCTTCAAGTTCATGCACATATAATTATATTTAAGATTGACAACTGCTTATAACTCTGAACAAGAAAAACAATAACGTTTTGTGTTTACAACTTAATCTTCTTGGTTTACCTTTTTACCTTCGTTTAACAAATATTTTGCTAGTAGGATTCTAAGAATCAAAGTACAGGTTTTATTTATTTATTTATTTATTTATTTTTTAAGTAAAATACAAGTTAGTTAGACAGGACCAATCTGTATCAATATGTCTTGGCAAAGTTTCTCTAAAAAGCTAAGCATGTCTATGGTGAATAAGAACACAAGGAATCTAGTGATTGAGTTTGAGAAAAAAAAACGTACATATACATGCTACAAGTTAGACCGTAACCATTTCAATCACTAATGCCCTTTGTTCTTATTTAGATTTGAATACTAATGAATATTTCCAAAACTAAAATAACGCGCTAACCCTCAAAAGGCCGTGGGGTCACATTCCGGTCTCAATGTGTTCGCTTTTCATTATTTAAAACAGAAAGCGAGGCGAGCCACAAACACACACACACACACACAAGAGAGAGAGAGAGAGAGAGAGACGGCAACGATGGAAAATATTGGAGGAGCTGCAGAAAAGGGGCTGAAGCAGCAGAAGAACTCAGATGTGAATGAGGGGAAAGAAGCAGAGAAAGCTATGAAGATGAAGCCGAACTCAACAGAAGAGGAGATGATGAAGATCATGGTTCCGAGGGAGACAAACGGCTCATGCTTCAAGCCAAAAGCTGGAAGTGTGTTTCCCGCCAAGAGAAAATCCGTGAAACGCATGATGTTTGATCGTTTTGTGCTCAAGCACTTTGGCTCCTCTGCTGTGAGCGTGTGGCCTCCCAATCCCCACAAACCCTAATAAAATGTATAGCTATCTTCTCTCTCACTTCTCATCACAACACATGAAACACCCCCAAATTACACACCAAGACAGAAGATAGAATTCACCCCATACCCACTACCCCCAACAAACCCGCATGTGTAATTATCATTCAGCACCTTACTCTTTGCAGAAGCACTTGGTTCATGATGTGTGGCTTTTTAATGTTATATGTTGGTCTCTGGTTAATTTTAATTCAATGCATAAACACTTCTTTATTATGTGTTTTTGTCCGTACATATGGATGTTCGTAGTTCCATCACTCACATCAGCAAGACCCTCACAAACAAAGTAGACCATCATTTATTCTTTTTTATCCAGGGACCCATTTTTCTTTTCTTTTTTGGACAGGACAACTTGTCCGAACGTGATTGGACGAAATTAAAAAAATAATTAAATGGGAAAGTTTGAGGGTGGTCGTGAGAACGAAAGGATGAGAGAGAAACTCATTTTCTCATCTTCTTCCTCCTTTCGTCCGCAAGAACACAACCTGCAAACTTAGAAATTTCAGAACACACTGTACTCATCCTTTCTCAAGTTTGAAAGTAGAAAAAAATTGAAATTCCAGACTGCCTAGTACGCCCAAGGTCGCCCAAGCCGCCTTGGCGCCCGCCTAATTCCTTCACCGATTTTTCTTCCGATTAAGAGTTAATCCCTGCGGCTGGCCACCACCCAGCGCCTAGACGGATTTTTAGAACTCTGCTATTCATACCATATTTTTATACCATATTTTTATATCAAATTAGATGACATCTGATGTATACATGCGCATCATTTGAGTTAAAAATCTGACTAATTCAAATGATATGTTGTCCACGTATGCGTATGAAAATGTGGTACAATGACGACTGACCGTCTTCCTCCGTCTCTGCTTCGATCCTAACGACGTTGTCTTGGTCTCGTCGTGATTCGCCAAGCCAAAACGCTGTGTTCTGCCGGATTTACTTCGCCTCGGTCTTTATATGTGAGAAAAAAAACAGAGAGAAAGAGAGAGGGGAATTGAAAGTCTAAACGCCGGCTTATCGGGATTTGGGGGTTTCTATGGGGCTCGGCAGCGATGAAGAGGTTGTGGTTGAAGAAAGCGATGGTGTTGGCGGTGGCGGTGGTTGCGGAGGCAAATCGTACGGAGGTTCTGTTTCCTGCTCGATTTGCCTTGAAGTCGTGGCCGATAATGGGGATAGATCTTGGGCCAAGCTGCAATGCGGCCATGAATTTCATCTAGGTGAGTCAAAATTGAATCTAATTTGGGTTTGTGAAGTTTCAATTTTTCCCGACTGCAATTTCAAAGGTACGGGTTCAAATTTGGTTTCTGATTTCGCAATTCTGTTGGATTTTGATTTTCCGGTGATGGGTTGTTTGATTGGTCGAGACAATTGTAAGAAAGATAAGAAATTGAAGAAATATAAATTACGAAATTTAAACTGAATTATGCTTCATTGAATTAAAGCTTTGGTTTTGTTGGGCTGTCATTGTTCTAGACTTACATATACATATATATACATATATGGTTCTTTCATAATCTGTTGGTTATGCAAGATATGATGATTAGATCTTTCATGTAGTTGTATTTCTACACTACGCTTTGTTGTTGTTGTTTTGATTCAATAGATCATTCTTCAGATTACTTTGATAAAATTTGTCGTCGGTATATTTTTTCGAATATAGTATTATTTGATTTTTAAATCATCTCATATCAGTAAATGGCGTTGCATGTTTACTGAGGCGTAGTTATATAGTTCTTATAAGGACATAAGTTTAGTTATGCCTTTTCACTAGAGATGATACCGGGCTTTCATGTTCCTTTATTTTTTTGTTTTCATTCTTTCAGATTGCATTGGTTCAGCCTTCAATATAAAAGGGGCAATGCAATGCCCTAATTGTCGGAAAATCGAGAAAGGTCAATGACTTTATTCTAATGGATGCCGTTCGTTTCCGGAATTGAACATGGAAGACTGGACACATGATGAGGATGTCTATAATTTAAGTTATTCTGAAATGGTATATAGTTTAGATACTTGTTGAATTTTAACTTGTATTTTTCAGTTCCTTTTTGTGAATGTTCAAGTTTTGTTGTCAAAACTCTGGTTAATGGTTTTCTAGAATTAACAGTGTTTTAAGCAATTTTCTCTTTTAGTATATATAATATAATATAATTTGCTTCCTCAAACCCGAATCTCCGATTGCATCCATTGTCATTTCGATGTGGGAGAGGGTGGTTGTTGCTCTTCCTTTCTCTCCGCTCCCCATACCTCTCCCGGTAAAGCTTCTCTTGCAAAGAAATTCAAAGGCCTCTAATTGTATTCATGGACTATAACTGTAATTATACAATGTACATTATTATTTAAATGTAAAAAGGTATAATTTATATATAAAGTCAATTTAAACTCATTAAAATATACGATCTTTAAATACAAAAGTAAATTTGAAAGAAGTTTAAGTAATATATGAATGCCATATATTTTATTATGTTCAAAATTGAAATTAGAATCGTGCTATTCTTTGATATGAATGAAGTACATGGTGTTCTTCTTCAAAATTGAAATTAGATTTCTCCATCCCCTTAATTAAATGAAATATCAGAAAATTACTTTCCCCTTGCTTTGTTTGCCAAATATTATGCTTATATCTGTTTAATTTCATTTCCTATCAGCAAAAGAACTGTGATACCAATGTACTAATGAGTATTGTTTCAATTTCTATGTTTACTCATCTTTTCCCAGGGAAATACTGCATTTAAGGAAAAGCCTGAAATAATGTTGTCAAATGCTATACTGAAGCTATCGGATTGAACATGATGTCTGCAACTTATGATTGCAACCGTGCAACTGCTTACTTGGAGGTAATAATCATTCTATTGCATGCATATCTTTAGAATCTTTGTTTTTATAACTATTCGTGAAAGCACTGCAGATCAAATCATGTTATATATGCTTATTGTAAACAGTTCTGTTTGTAAAGGGACAGTTGGATGGTTTGGCTTTAGTTGCTGTTATCCAGATTTTGTATCTTTATGTGGAAATGAGTCGTAGCTGGTAAATGAGAAGCAGAATAAGCAAATTACGGAGATACCTCCGGAAGAGTACAAAATGGCACTGGTATGGATTGACTTGGAAATGATTGTTGTGGGTAAAATAATGTATGTTCCCCTTACCCTTTTGTTATTTGTGGATAAAATAATGTAGGTTCCTATCATGGTTTCTTTTTATTCTCCAAAAATAGATTTTTAATATGCAGTTTACTGAAATTTCAGTCCTTGGAGTGAAGCTCCTTATAAGGATGCTGCAGAGAGAACGGCATCAGGGAATTTACCTCTTAATGCATTTTTGTCTGAGGTATCTTCGTTCATTGCTACCCTGTTTAAATTAGCTTACATATGCTCTTTGTGAATTTTTTTTTCCATTTATTTTGGATGACATACATGTTTCCCTTTTTCCTTTGTTTAAAGAATCTCCTTAAGCCAATTGTAAATTGTAACTGTATCTTTGTTTTTTTGTGATTCCATTGGGCCCTCATGACACTGTTAAATCCAAACCAAAGTTTGGAGAGTTTGATATATGTTGGATACAATGGCAGTCCTGCTTCAGCCATCCATGTTACTAGAAGAAGATCAGTAGATCGTAAAAGACAAAAAAGGGAAAGAAATGTTAGCTGCTTCGTTTTTGATCCTAAAAATGCAGGAAAATCCCCTCTTTTAAATTCATTCATAGGAAGGTATGGCTTTCCCCCTTCACTGTACTCAACATGGTTAATTAGTTCCGTATATTATGAATGTGAAGAGAAAGGGTACCACCATACCTAATCCCATTTTCTGAATCTTTGGTATAACAAAATTTATTGGGTGATAACTTCCTAGCTCTCAGATGCTGTTATAGTTTCTACACAAATGAACTATTTTGCTCCTGAAACTACCCAATCTTCTTTTCTTTTTTCTTTTCAAACTGAGACAAAGCTCACCGTGCCTGCTATCCCTTTCCTGTTTGACTCTGGTCTATCTTCCATCTTAAAAAAGTATAGCATCTGATGATCACATATGATGGGATTGTCTCTTGGTAAATGCAACGATTCCCGTTTTAATTTCTCATGTCTCCTAAATCCCTAAGATTGTATTTTTGCCTGATGAGAAGAGAAGGTTCATACTCCTCTTGCCTCTAAACACTTAATTTGGAGTATGCAGTTTTGACTCCTATTATATTTTCATTAGGGAATAGGGATACCAAGCTCAATACTTTCGAATGATAAAAGTTTTTGTCAAGATTCTGACTTGATATATGTGCGTAGATATGTAGCCTATAGAGAGAGCTATATTCACTGATAACAAATGGATGTGTAGGAACGTATGAGACAACAATCACTCATTCTTGTGTAAACTTCTCATATTGTCTTTGATTGCTTTAGGTGGTAATTATGTTGCTCCTTGAGATAATAATAGTATGACTGAAATGCTCTCTGATTTGTGAATAGATCATTTTTGCAGCATTTTTCCTTTGTGGGTATTTATAAAAGTTTAATTTTGTTCATGCAACTGAATCTTCTAAATGTGGTCCAGATTATAAAAAATGCTGATCTTGAAGAATTACGGGAATTAGGATCTGGTACATATGGAACTGTTTATCACGGAAAATGGCGGGGAACAGATGTTGCTATAAAGCGAATAAAAAACAGCTGTTTTGCAGGAAGATCATCAGAGCAAGACCGACTGGTGGGTTTCCTGAACAAATTTGTTTTGTCATTTTTTCCCATCACCTGCACAGTTGGTGTTGAGGAAAGTTAACATCTTTAGTTGTTTTATGACAATAATCCGTGACATTAAATGTTAGAGTAATATGATTTTCTTTGGCTTCTGGCACCTATCATGACATACACCATCTGCCTTAAAACAAAGGTGTCATTTTTATCTGGAATATCTTGGTACCTTATGGACAATCCTTAAATTTCTTGCAAAAATTTGTAATTTTTATTTGACATGCATGTGAAGTTGATTGTTCATTTGGCTGTATCAGACAAAAGACTTCTGGAGAGAGGCTCGAATCCTTTCAGCCCTCCATCATCCAAAAGTGGTTGCATTATATGGGGTAGTACCTGATGGAGGTGGAGGAACGTTGGCAACTCTAAATGAGTACATGGATGCTGCTTTTGGCATGGAATACTCGCATTCAAAGAATATTGATCATTTTGATTTGAAGTGTGACAATCTGCTAGTGAACTAGAGGGATCCTCAACGAACTATATGCAAGGTAAGTTAGTCTGGAACCAAGTTACATGTTCAGTGATCGACGTAAAAGCACATTATTAGAAAGCATTTTCCTTTGTTGTCTTTAATGTAGAATTGGAAAATCTGTTAAAACTAGGTACACTATTACTGTGCCAAAAGTTTCCTGGCTGATCGAATTGGGTAGATCCAATGGGAATTTTCTCTTATATGGAGGGTAGAAGTCAGAATGTGATGTTTGTAAAGGAACCTTTTATGTGAAATTTTAGCCCCATATCAAAATGTTTCTTTATTTGATTTTTTTTCCATGGGGACTTGGATGAAAGATTCTTTTTTTTTTTTTTTTTTTTTTAATAAATACTGGTGATTGGGGATTGATCTTTTAGGTTGGAGATTTTGGTTTATCGAGAATCAAACGCAATACTTTGGTATCTTGTGGTGTGCGAGGAACTCTTCCTTGGATGGCACCAGAACTGTTAAATGGTAGCAGCAGCCGGGTTTCCGAGAAGGTAAGTATGACTTTATATATATGTGAGCAATGTAAGGAATTGTTTGTTTAGTAATTAACGTTATTGAATTAGAATTGTTTGTTTAGTAATTAACGTTATTGAATTAACTTTGACAGGTTGATGTTTTCTCATTTGGAATTTCACTATGGGAGATCTTGACCGGGGAGGAACCATACGCCAATATGCATTGCGGTGCCATCATTGGTAAGTTTATGTCATGGACCTAGTTATCATCAGTACTGATTTGGAAACTTGTGAACGAAGGTGGGATTGTGAAGAACATTCTTTGACCTCCTATTCCTGAACGGTGTGATTCCGGGTGGAAGAACCTGATGGAGCAGTGCTGGTCACCTGATCCTGACATCCGTCCATCATTCTCCGAGACAACTAAGAGGTTGCGAGCAGGAGACGATCTACAGTTTTTCTGCTAAGTTTGGTGTCCATGTATTTTTGCGGAAGAAACGATTCTCCATATGTATATAAACACAGAAATCATAGAGCTTTGTTTGGTTTACCTTGCCCCTTTTCTTTTCTTGATCTGTAAAATGTGCATTCACCAGCCTTTGATGATGATGGCTCTTCGTAGAAATAAAACCAACACTGAATAGACGATAGATGAGTACTTAACCGTGCTCTATATGACTCCTTGTCTATTTATTGTGCCCTAGTTTTGATTTTTGATTAAAAGTGTGTAATCAGTTATACATATGTGACAAATGCTAAGGAGATTTTCTCATAAGTCGAATTCTCTATGAATTATGTCATCTTATGTTTTAGTATAATATTTTATAATATTAAAGTCGAATCTCCTTAGCATTTTTTTACGTACATTTATATTTTTTGTAAGTAAAAAAGTATCGAAAACGAAATTGCACCGCAGCCATCAATCAATGATTTTGGTCTCCTTCAAGCCCCTGGTAAAATGATTCACAACTACCAAATGCTTTTTAAAATTGGCCTCAAGTGGGAATTCATATTGGTTTCCAAATTTAGTTTTGGTAAAACACAAAAAAAAGTAGCCGTATTACGGTTTGGTGATATTTTTTTTTACTGGTAAGTGAAAGGTTTTTAGTTCGATTCTTGCCAAAGGCGAATTTGAACTATATTATTGATAGCTAATTGTAAGACTAAATCCACACTCTCCCCCTTAGTGTAAATAACATCATTTTATTAAAAAAAAAAACAAAAAAAACAAAAAAAACAAAAAAAAACAAAAAACAAAAAATAGTTGTTGAGGGACAGCTGAGTGTGGATAACATCAACTGTTCCCACAAACCATTGCATATGTTTTTTGCTGCTCCAAAAATTTTAATTGATCAAAGAGCTTTCTGCAAATTCCATTTTCTAGAGAGAGAGATGGATGTAGCAATGAACAGACAGAGGGTTCTGCTGCAGCATTTGAGACCCAATTCTTCTGTTTCTTCTTCCAATTATGAATCTGCTCCTCTTTCTGTAAGTCTATATCCACTTTCTTTTCGGTTGACTTCTTCATTTTTGTAAATATTTTTGTTTTATATTATTTTGTTTTTTTTAGATTTTAATTTATTTTCTTCTGAATTGTTTTGTTAGGCTTCAATATGTGCAGCTGGAGATAGTGCTGCTGCCTACCATAGAACAGCTGCTTTTGGAGACGATGTAGTGATTGTGGCCTGAGTGATTTAAACTGACTGATAAAGCTACTTAATTTTTGTGTCTTCGTATAAAATTTATAGCAAAGTTTGTAACTTTATTTGCAAGGCAAAGCGAGGCGGTTTTAAGGACACTCTACCTGATGATTTACTGGCACCTGTTTTAAAGGTTTGATACAATTCCTGAATTCCCAACTCAATTCCGGAGGAATGAATGTGTTTTCTACCTGATGATCCTTGTTTTGAATACAGGCATTGCTGCTGGACTGGAGTCATTGACAGTTGATAAACTTGGCAGATCCCGTAAAATTAACCCTAAAGTATATTCCAACTCTCTTTGTTTACTAGATATATTGTTTAACATAAAGAAAAGGAATGTTTTTTTCGAACTGATATATGTTGTCAATAGGTGGATATCTTTGCACAAGCCCGCGACTGCCTTCTTCCTATGGGTATTACTTCTGAAAATGTTGCACAACGTTATGGTGTGACTCGGGAGGAGCAAGACTGCTGTGAGTTTTTTTAATCTGTTATAACATCTATTAACCGTTAGATAAACTGGTAATGCTGAAGCTGTAATTTAATGAATTTATGTAAATGGGTTGAATCACATAGGCATGCTGCTGTAGCCCCAGCATCTGGTAAATTCAAAGATAAAATTGTCCCTGTATCAACTAAGGTAAATTTCAGTTCGCAAAATGCCTTAGCATAAGTACAATTATATTTTATTTTCTTGTAATTGGTTGTTTGTATCATCAGATTGTGGACCCAAAAACCGGAGAGGAGAGGCCTGTTACAATTTCTGTGGATGATGGTATCCGACCAAATACAAACATGAACGATTTGGCAAAACTAAAGCCTGCATTTAAACGAGATGGATCTACAACTGCAGATCTTTTATCACTCGATTTTTATAAAGCATTCTGCCTGCTACACATGACAGTTTCTTCATTTAATTTTATACAACTCTTTCTTCACGTATGAAGGGTTTTTTTTTTTGTATAACTTGTTTGAATCATTGTGAATCAGTTCATTACTTTTGTCTTTCAGGAAATGCTAGCCAGGTGAGTGATGGTGCTGGAGCAGTACTTCTGATGAAAAGAAGTTTAGCTATGCAGAAGGGACTTCCTGTTCTTGATGTTTTCAGGTATGATGTTGATTAACCCTGTTCAATCTAATTGCTTCAAGTAGAAAAATTATGAGGGCTTTCGAGTTGACTCTGTAATGCTGCTATGTTATATTAATTCTTAATAATTCTTTTCATTGCTAATTGTTGTTAATTTCCATGAGATGGATATGTTCAAGAACTAACTACAGTTTGCTTTGTACTTTCGATACAACTTTATGATCTCTGTGCAGGAGTTTTGCCGCCAGTGGTGTGGATCCCGCTGTCATGGGAGTAGGTCCAGCTTCTGTAATTCCAGTAGCAGTGAAATCTGCTGGTCTTGAGCTTTATGATATTGATCTGTTTGAGATAATTGAGGTAGTCCATTGCTAATGAAAACTGTAACATTCACGATAAACGTAGTTTAGTTTGGAAGACTGTTCGGCTGAGCAGTTTAATTGGTTTTCTGTAGGCATTTGCATCTCAATATGTTTATTGTTGCAAGAAATTGGAGCTTGATCCTGAAAAAGTCAATGCTAATGGAAGCGCTATTGCTCTAGGCCATCCTTTAGGCGCTACAGGTATATGAAGTGAAGCTGAAGCTGATGTGTGATGACATAAACATGCGTGCACGTGTGTCTAATGTGCTATTATTTGGTTTATTTCCTGGTCTTACTGAACAACGAGGAAGTGGGGGTCTGTGTGATTTAACGTGAATACTGTATCTGTTCTTGTGTTAGGTGCTTGTTGCGTAGCAACTCTCCTAAATGAAATGAAGCGTCGTGGCAGGGATCACCGCTTTGGTGTTATCTCCATGTGCATAGGTATGGTTTTGCACCCCTTCAACTTGATTTGTTTATGAAGGAAGGCAGAATATTGAGAGCTTGATATGAGAATATGAAACTCAACTAAGCATGTGTCCTTGTTGCAGGCTCAGGTATGGGGGCTTCTGCAGTTTTTGAAAGAGGGGATTCAGTTGATGAGCTATGCAACGCTAGAACTGTATAAGGCAACAATCTTGTGTCAAACGATGCTAAATAAACACTTGTTTAAAGCAACAATCTTGCAGGTTTCTTCCTGTTATGCTTTTTATATTATGGACTTTGTCCGTTAGTTGTCCTTGCCACACGTTTTATAATTACTTTGATTTTGAAGGACTTCTTGTCCGATAATTTTCCAAAACAAAACGTCGTTCAAGCATTCATTGTGCTGGAAGTTAGCACAATGAATGCTTCTTTTGACTAATTGAATGCCAATGGATCGGTGCAGAGAGCAAACACAATACAATCTCAGTGTACGAGCGACATTGCCTTGCTTCCATCTGTGTTGGTGCTTTATCCTTTTGCAGACGGCTGGGATGTTGCGGCCTAGTACTGCAGCACTAATGGAGCCTTCCAACAAGATATTTGCAGTCTGGACTTAAAACGAACTAGAATATACATGCTTCACCTTCCAAACTAGAATCCTGAGTTTTTTTTTTTTCTCTCTCTCTTTTTATTATTTTGATCCAGCTAGGTCTGGTTCGTTCATCTTGAAATCCACTATTTCCTCTACACGCATGCTATCTTTAGTATTTTTCATTGGCATTTGGGAATGTCTCTCCTGACTTGAATATCGATCGACATTGCTGTTCATATACCTTCGATGAAGCTTCAGGTACATGAAAATTTCATTTAAATTTTAATACTATCCGATCGCGAGAAAGTAAGAAGAAGATGAAGAAGACGACCTCCAAATCCAATGAGGCGATCACTTGTAAAATGGCACAAACCAAACAATGCGAGATAATTTCCTTGTCATTTCTCAAGCTCACTGCTCAACTGGTCATGCAAGTTGGGTGTCATGCAACTTGTAAAATGGTAAGTTGGAAGTTTCAAGGAAGCTTGAAGCTTCCTCATTTCCCTCTTTTGGTCAAAAGAACGTTTTTAATTCCATTCAACCTACGTCATCAATAAGATTCTTAAACCTTTGATTAGATATTGTTGATGTTTCGAAAGCCAACTTGCAAAATTATCATGTGCAATAAGAATAGTGATCGGGAACCATTCATCTTTCAAGTTTTCCTACTTTTACTTCATACTTTTTTTTTTTTTTTTTATCCTCTTTTCATGTTTTTCAAACTTCACTTAGTGTCTTGCCTTAAGTTCATGCACATATATTTGTATTTAAAATTGACAGCTACTTAAAACTTTGAGCGAGAAAAACATTAACATTTTGTGTTTACAATTTAACTCCTTGGTTTACTATTTTACCTTCGTTTAACAAATATTTTGCACGTAGGATTTTAAGAATCAAAGTATAGGGTTTTTTTATTTTTTTTATTTTTTTTTTAAATAGTAAAATACAAGTTAGTTAGACATGACCAATCTGTATCAGTATCTCTTGGCAAAGTTTCTATAAAAAGCTAAGCATGTCTCTGGTGAATAACAACACAAGGAATCAAGTGAGTGAGTTTGAGAAAAAAGTACATATACATGCTACAAGTTAGACCATATACTTTATGGTACCATTTCAATCACTAATTCCCTTTGTTCTTTTTTAGATTTGAAATGTATACTAATGAATATTTCCAAAACTAAAATGGAACGAGTGGTAACGCGCTAACTCTCAAAAGATTAAGGCAAGTGGGGTCACCAAAACCATTTTTCCGTCTCAACATCTTTGTATCGTTTGCTGTTCCTTCATATCCTGGTCATCGTGTTCTTTTTCATTATTTATACCCCACACAGAGAAAGCGAGGCGACCCACAAACACAAAAACATCACACACACACACACACACACACACACACACACACACACAGAGACACACGAGAGAGAGAGAGAGAGAGAGAGAGATGGCAGTGAGGGAAAATATTGGAGGAGCTGCAGAAAAGGGGCTGAAGCAGCAGAAGAACCCAGATGTGAATGACGGGAAAGAAGCAGAGAAAGCTATGAAGATGAAGCCGAACTCAACAGAAGAGGAGATGATGAAGATCATGGTTCCGAGGGAGACAAACGGCTCATGCTTCAAGCCAAAAGCTGGAAGTGTGTTTCCTGCCAAGAGAAAATCCGTGAAACGCATGATGTTTGATCGTTTTGTGCTCAAGCACTTTGGCACCTCTGCTGTGAGCGTGTGGCCTCCCAGTCCCCACAAACCCTAATAAAATGTATAGCTATCTTCTCTCTCACTTCTCATCACAACACATGAAACACCACCAAATTGCACACCAAGACAGAAGATAGAATTCACCTCATACCCATTACCCCCAGCAAACCCGCATGTATAATTATCATTCAGCACCTTACTCTTTGCAGAAGCACTTGATTTATGATGTGTACTTGGCTTTTTAATGTTATATGTTGATCTCTGGTTAATTTTAATTCAATGCATAAACACTTAATTTATTATGTGTTTTTGTTCCATACATATGGATGTTTAAACAATTTCCGTTTTGAATGATTTTTTTGTAAGAATGAGTTTCAAATGAAGATTAAACAATTAAACGGTTTCGATTATGAAATTTATATGTTTATGATACGTTATCTGCAAATGGTGAAATTTCTTTTGGGATGCAAGTATTTTCTCGTTGTTGTAGATTTGTTTTTCTCGTATGAAATTGGCTAGTCATTTTGATATGTACGATTGAAGACTTGTTGCCCAAGCTTTTGAACGGCATGATTAAAGGATGACATGCACTCAAATTTTGATATCCTCGAATTTCCAGTTTTCGAACTTTATGTGATCTTAATTACTGTTAATTCCAATTTAATTAATTCCGTGTTAACACGTGTGTGGCTGTGGTTTTGTCATATGTCTTGCTTGTTAGTCTGGACTCTTTAACTGTGGATTGTGGTCTAATTCCTGTGTGAACACTTATATGATTTTGTTCTCAAGAGCATTTTAAGGTCTTCCCACGTGATATAGGGTTATTACGAAGGATTAGACATTGCTTCACATTATCTTTCATACTTTATTCACCTTCACATATAGTGCGCAAAGAAAATGTGAAAAAAAGAACTATTTGAATACAATAAACCCCAGCCTAAAGTTTAAAGATGTATGTTAAGCAATATTTTGCACAACCGAAGATTAACCTAATACTCTAGCTAAGAAGATTTAGAAGATAGGTCAAGGTCCCTAGGAAAGAAGTTGTGCAGTTTGTTAATTAGATCCTGATGTATGTTTTCTATATGTTTTTTTCATTCCTACTTTTAAATTCTAAAATCTGCAGAAATTGACCCTATATGTAAGAACATGTGCCTTTTTCTACTGGCGGGTTGTAACTTTGAAGGCTAATCAACCCCTTGAAATGTGACGAAATTCACCAATGCCTGTCCAAGTCCCAATCCCTTTGCGGCCTGCGTATTAATTAATTTGATTATTTTTATCCTCTTGTTATCGTTTGCGGGCTCAACAACAAATCTGTTATTAGTCACAATCCGAATGAGATGGCACCAACAAATACAAAAAAGGATTCTAGGCTTTCTATGTATGGGAGAGGCCTCCACCTTTTCCCCAAAGCTACTATCTTTTGCCTTTTACTCATAATTTTGTATTAAACATTCTAATTGGAATATGCACCTTCTAATTGGAATATGCACTGATACGCTTTTCTGGCATAGGTTCAACATATTAGTTACAAATTAAGCAAACTAAGGAAGTCCTTGGTCAATTAGAATTATTAAATTTACTCATTAGATATGCTATTATGATAGTAAGCTACTCAGCATTTACACCCCCATATATAACATCTAAAGAGGGATTATAAAAGGAAGGAGGATCACAACCGTCTTTATCAACACCCCCATATATCCTACTCAGCATTTACACATCCTCAATATTTTTTATTTTCTGAAGATGAAAACTAAGAGATTGAAGACGTCGATTTTAGCTTGTACTTGCTGCGTATATTATAGTTTACTCGCTAAAAATAAGTACAATATTTTTTATTATAACTGTTTTTTATGAACAAATTTGGTGATCAAAATTTAGTATGGTTTACCATTACTCTCGTCGCAAGCAAAGCAAATAAGATTGGTGAAGTGGTGGGCTGGTGGACGGTTAGTGACTCATTATGGTAGGTAACGGTGAAACAAGTTGATTAGATATGGCTTTTTATATATGTCCGAGATGTGTGGTGATCATGAGTCTGATGACGTAGAACCCTTTTACTAAAGATTTTGCATGCTTGTTATCAACAAGTACGGCAAGGAATAATAAACATCTTGGAAGTTGTTTCTATATAGTAATTTACGCGCGCGCGCGCGCACAGACAATATCTTATGTTTAATAAACCAATATCGTCAAGGAGTCGAATGAAAACAAAAATAACCGGAGCATCCCATTTTCCTAATGTTGAGATATTATGCTTGTGAAGCTATTCACACTTGAATATCTTCTATGACCATATTGGGTTTGATGATGCTAATGATACCACTTTTAGTATGTTACAACAATATCATAATGAAAGTACTCATTAAGACAATTTATACCATCCATTAGTATTGAGTACATATTTTATGTTTTACCCTTTAGGGCTTACTTCAAATAATTTGAATCCTTCATGAATTTTTTACACTTCATGACACATTTTCTTTTGAAATTTATACAGAGCAATTTGCTTCCATGTATATTTGAGGGATTTACTTATGGAGATATGACGTGGACGACTCACAACCCTTCGTATATAATTCTCCATTCATATGAACTTGTTTACAAGAGTATAATTTCAGGTTTCAATTAGTAACCTTGTGTCATATCATGTGAGTGTATTTTACTGTATTACAAATGCCCAATGTAACCTCCTTGGTTCAACATCCTTTGGCTATTTGTATTGTATTCAAGTATATAGGTCTATTTTTCTACGTTCTTACAAAATTGTAATGGAATTGCCTTTCTCCATTTTGGCCAATAATTTTGTTGACAGAAAAGGAACGAGACTCAATATCAACACAGCTCATTGATGAAGTTAGTAGCTATTTGTAGAAACCAAAATTACTATTGGTTATCATCAGTCTGTGATCTCATATTCTCATGTGCATGCGCATGCATAAGAACTTTTCATTTCTTTGGATATCCATTGCCTCTTCAAGGGTATTGCACTATCTCTTCTAGGATAGTCATAATTTAGAGAATGCAGATCATAACCTCCTCTTGAGCGTTATAGAGTTTGGATAGTAATCTCCACTTCTGGGAGTTGAGTCATTGGAGCCTATATGTCTGTCATGCTTCATGCATGAGACATCAACATTCTTATGTCTGCGGATTGTCCTTTCTGGGACGTATATCCATGCAACGACTGTCATGCTTCTGGCATGCAACAGTTATGCATCGGGAATGCAATAGTTCAGTAGTGCCATATTCTTCTTCTTTCAAATGACTAAACCTTTTGAGTCTGAAGGTCTGCCACGCTTCAGGCGCACAACAGATAAATCATTTACTGCCTCATTATATTGTCCAACAAGGACATTAATTCTTATAGGCACATTAGCAGCAAGTATATGTGATTTCATCAA
Source organism: Pyrus communis (assembly GCF_963583255.1). Classification (NCBI taxonomy): domain Eukaryota; kingdom Viridiplantae; phylum Streptophyta; class Magnoliopsida; order Rosales; family Rosaceae; genus Pyrus; species Pyrus communis. The sequence continues at coordinate 19,010,438 of NC_084805.1, read as the reverse complement.
TTTCGTTGCATCATTAAATGCATATGACATTTGATTTGCATATCGTTGCATCATTCAATTATTCTCACTTCGTTTTTATATTGATTGCTTCATGAATCAAAATAAAACAAATTCTCTTCGTTCTTCTGGAACAGTCTTTTCTCATCATTCTTCGGGAATGATATTTTCTCATTGTTCTTTTGGAACGAAGTTATTTTCTCCCCCTAATGGCGGGAAAATTGTATTATCAAAATGATAGTCCGCAAACCACGCGATAAACATATCCCTAATCAAGGTTCCAAATGTTGAATGATAGATGGTGAATCAAATTCAACATAAATTCCCAGTTTGTATTGATGCCTTATTTTAGTACGTTGTGACAGTACAACAGGCACATGTATAACACAACCAAAAACTCGTAAATGTGTAATGTTTAATTGGTGCCCAAACACGAGTTGTACTGAGAAATATTGATGGTTGGCAACAGGTCTTAACCGAATTAATATTGCATCATGTAAAATGACATATCCCCATGTAGAAGCTTGGCAATTTCATTTTCATGAGCAGAGCGTGGGTAATCAATTTCATTCGCTTAATAAATGCTTCTGCTAAACCATTTTTGGGTATGGACATGAGGTATATGGCATTCAACATCAATGCCCAGTGACATACAATAATCATCAAAACTTCGAGATGTAAACTCTCCAGCAAAATGTATCATACATCAAGGAACTTCTGGTCTTTATTTAATAGCCTATGAATTGGGACTCTCATGGCATTTCTTACAATTAAGTTGTGGCACTTCGGCTCTTCAAACTTAAGGTACTTATCAAAAAACTTCATGTCTGATCTTGAGAATCTAGGGATTTCATGCTCAATCTTTTTGTATGATGGAACTTCAGGTCCAATCATTTTATATGATAAGGATCAAGAAACTGCAAGTTCTGATCTTACCAAGGAACTCCAGGTCTTGTATTTACTCATCGTAACAAAAAATAAGTACAATAAGTAAATTAAAGCAATAGGCGGTAATTCCAGCCATAATAAATAAATTGCATTTAAGTAAATAAAGCTTGTGACAAGGGCCTTAATTCAACACCATTCACATAAATCAAAACTTAAAGCAGTAGGCAGTAAAACCGTCCATGGTAAATAAATTGCTTTAAAGTAAATAGAACTTGTGACATGGGCTTTAATACAAAATAGGAAATGGACACTGCATTGCAGTGTGTGAATCCAAATGTAGAAATCAGCAGTCACGTGTGGTGTTAAACATAGAAGGCATGTGAGCGACGAAAAAAAATAGAACCAAGAAATGGACACTTCAACGCAATGTTTGTATCAAAAAAATAAAAAACAATACCAGGAAACTAATGCAGTGTCCGAATCCAAATGTAAAAAGGGGCACGTATGAGGCATGTGAGTGATGGAAAAAACAAAACTATGAAATGGACATTGCAACACAACATTTGAATCCAAATGTAAAAAACAAAATTAGAAAACAGACATTGCATTGCAATGTTTGATATGTATTGACGATATTCCAAAATATAAAAAATATGAGAAAAGGGGGTGTTAGTTGAAGTGAATGCCAGCTGTAATGGTGAATTCTATAATTTTTGTTTATTTTAAATGCATTTAAGTGTCACAATATATGATTGACCTATTTATAATTAAATATAAATATTGTTGATCTAGTGTTAATATGGTAACTTTGTATTGAGTTTATACAAAATCACCCTTAATTTATTATGTCCCAAATTAATGGAAACGCAGATTGGTTCTTTTGCAGAGTTTGGATCATACAGGAATAAACGATAAAGTTAAATAAAATATGAGAATTATATAGATCCTAATTACACTTTGATGCCTTTTCCCTTCAACCTGATGGCATCAAACTATTGGAAACTAGCTCCAAGCGTCCACTTCTTGATGTTGCCTTCAAGTAATTTGAATAACGAGCTACATAAAAAAGGCCAAAGTTTCTTGAATTATTTTTACCTCGTAAAAGAAATAAATTTTCCTACATAAGTAACACAATAGAGTAAATTTATTCTTTCCATCTAAATATCCCATAATTTCATATTATCTTATATGACAATTAAAGTAGATAAGACATGTCAGTCTAAAAAAGATCTTGTACCAGTTGAAGTGGATAATCACATTAATTAAAAAAAATTAATTTTTCTTGATAAATATTTTAAGAAATGGATAAAACCCTAATGTTCACGTTTTCTATCCTCGCCGTTGCCTCCTCTTCCCTCTCCGCCCTCCACCGTGATTTCTTTTCTGGTGACTGATTGTGCCCTCCCCCTCTGCCGGCGATAGATGGTGATTGTTCTATTTTATCTCCAAATCCTAGTTTTTACGCCTTTCAGCCAAACTTTGGATTTCACTGCATTTTTAATTGATTGGATACCATATTTTCTCTTATATTCTCTTCTGCTTCTGGAATATTACAAAAGGAGGAAGATTGGATACAAATACCAATCACGGATGATGAAAGCCTCTTTTTTTCAATCTTTCGTGGGATTGTGGAGGCAGGGATTAAAGGTAGATGACAGGGAAGGATTAAAATTATTGAGATTTAAGCAAAAAATGAAAATAAAGCTTAATAAGAAAAAGAGTAATGTTGTTCATTCCATATTTTTATACCATCTTAGGTGGCATCTGATATGGACATCTACATCATTTGAAAAATTTACAAAACCCAAGGAAATGAGTAAGAAATACTCATCGTATACCACAATTATCATTTAATTAACTAGTTTTTCTTAATTATTAGTTTCTTAAATAATGAACTAAATTAAAAAAAATCAGATTAATTCAAATGATGTGGCTGTCTACATCAAATGCCATTTAAAATGGTATGAAAATATGGTACAGAAACATGATATGAATAACATTACTCTAAGAAAAATATTACACCTAAGATGTACACTTAAGCTGTTATATAATGTGGTGCATTAAATGTGATATAGCAATATAATATGAACAACATTATTGAACACATTATGATGCCAAATTTGACGAAGTTTACAAATTGTCACTCTCAGGAAAAAGGTGACACGGAGTGAAGTCACATGGTCCATGAATATGCTTCTTCCCTCCACGTATCGGCCATCAACCCTCTTTGGCCTTTTCTGTTCATTTTGCCCATTTAAACTTGGAAAGGTCTTCAATTCTTCAATCCTCATAAAACATACAACACACACACAGAGGAAAAAAAACATAGGAAAAAAAAGAGACATGGAAATGAATAACCCTTCTCAAGAAGAAATGATGGAATTCAACAAGGCCGAGCCGTGGATGTTCAAACGGAAAACAGGGAGCGTTTTCCCTGTGAAGAAAAGGTTAGTAAAAAGAATGATGCTTGATCAAATTGTGCAATGTTTTTGGTCTGTTGCAGACACTTCTGCTGGTGTTGGAGCCTCTGAAACCTCAGATGCCAAGAAAATCGTCAGCAGCCACGTTTACCCTAGCCCACCATAGCATATGAACCAATGACCCAATTAGTGCAAATGTTTTGTACTTCTGCTAGTGAGTTCTTGGTGATGTGTGTGTTGTAATTTCAATGACTTTCAAGTCATATAATGCTGTGATTGTTCTCTTTTTTATCTTTCTATATGTGATGATTCGGAATACAAAATAAAATCTCTGTTATATGAAATTTTTTCTTCATCTAAAACTCTATAGTAATTTTGTAATTGGATGCTTATTGAGTCATTCATAAAGAGTGGAAGACAATACTAAAAATTGGAAGAGCACCGTTATACAATTGGAATGGTTCAATGTGTACAAGCCAGAAAAAGTAAACCTATTAAACTTTTAGAGATGTCAAGCTAGAAATTAAAGAGAATTCTACTACTTAAGGCGTTTCCATCTTCTTCGTAGCAATTTCATGAATCTTGTTCCTTCATATTGTTTTCAAATAAAAAAATAATCCGGGAGTCAATTGACAGCGACCATGAACGAAACTGGGTGCTCGCATTCATTGTCATAATTCCGGATTCATTCCTCCTAATCCATCAAATTAGAAGATTCGTGTCGTTGAAATTTGATTCAACGACTACAAACAGGAGCCAACTTTAAAAGTTATAATAATTTCAGTTATTTGATCAATTTTTAACTGCACGAATCCTTTAATTTGATGAATTAGGAGCAAAAAAATCCGAGGATCTTTTTCTTGTCATAATATCCTTTCTCTGTTCTCTCCCTAGAAAAAATGTTCAGGGTCCCTACCCATAAGCACGTGCATAAAGTAATTCTTTGTCGTAACATACTTTTTCTGTTCTCTCCCTAGAAAAAATGTGCAGGATCGATCCCACCCCATATGCACATCATAAAGTAAAACGGGAAGTGCAAAGAAACAAAATCACAATCGAATTTTTTATTTTCTTGGTAAAAAGGTAAAATATTACCACTAGAAACAAGCAAACTTACAAACTTTATGACCAAAGTTCTAACGACAAAAAATACATAAACAAGAAAAATGAACCAGCTAAACAAACAAAGCAAAGGCCAACCAACTGTTGGGGCCCAAAACTGAAAAAACTAAAGAAAGTCGAGAAGTCAATTGCTGCCGCCACTTCAACAATACATCTTAATCCACCCAATTTCATGCCTCCAGCCTCACGTCGACTTGCCTACCGTAGCATCCAACCCCCGAGCACTACTTGGTATGCAGCCACAATTGAAGAAATCCAGCTACCGAAGAAAGAAGCCCGTAGAAACTCACGAGCAACATTGCCAACAAAGGCAGACAGAGAGAAGGAGGTGGTGTTGGGAATACTTGAGCTTGTGCAAGCATCGAAGCTCTACACAACATCTTAGTGAAGCATGGCTGCAGATTGGAGTATGGATGAACAAGAAGAGGGACGCCAGTGGGATAAGAAGAAAAGGGCAAATCAATATAGAGTGCAGGGGAGAAACGCAACCAAAGGAAGGAAGAAGGGACGGAGAGAGGAAGGGGAGAATGGCTAGCCAACCCCCGCCCAAGCTAGAGCCGGCGCATATAATTTGGTTTACAAAATTAGGTCTACAAATTTAGTTTCCTTAGCCTTATCTTTTTTCCGATCTACATCTCTGCAATCTAACGATTAATTACCATATCATTTGGTTTATAACCATATATAACTTTTTATTCACAAATCCAAACGAAATGGCACGATCGAAAAAGAATCTAGTCTTTCAAAACTCCTTTATGAAAATCATCCATAAGAATGCAAGTAGCTCTTTACCACAGTGGTGGAAAGGTGTTGAGTCATTGCATGACGACGTGCGTTCAAACTCCGCCGGTATCTAATCTAACATATAATCTAATAAAATTTATCGTTTGATTAAAAAAAAAAATCATCAATAAGAAACTAGAAAGGGTATATACTGCAATATGAAGCATCCGAGTAATAACTAATAACATGCATGAAATATGCAAGGGAAAATGTACCATACGTTAGCACGTAATGATCACAAACTCAAGCGTCAATACCCTCAGACAAAAACATCTCAGAAAGCCAATTAGGACCATCCTCAATCTAAACTTGAAAATATAACTAGAAATAAAATAGTGAGAGAAAAACAAAATAGTCATTTGCACTCTTTTTTAATCAATTAAATAAAACGAGAATAAAAATATAAATTGTTAGTAAGTTCCAAACAGAGAAAACTTGAAGTGTGAAAATCCTTATTTTTCTTAACAACATCCAATCCAATTTTCCAATTAATCATATGCATTTCATGTTTTATTATTTTGCACCTACGATGCACGAACATGGGCACAAGTATACGACAGGACACGACACATGGATACGTCAAATTTCTAAAAACGAAGACACGATACGGTAATTTACATGAAATACATATTAAAAATATATTTTTTAAATAACAATATAAAATTAGTTACCCAAATTTAAATTTATATAATTCAAACTCTCAAACAGAAGTTGTAAAATAAAAACTTTCAAAACAAACGGACGCTCATGGTCGTGGCAGTAGTTTAGATTTGATGGGCTATATAGTTTTGGGCTTTAGTCCCCTTTAAAACCTAATAATAATAATAATAAAATGTGGTGTGGGTTTTCTCTACAGATACAAACAAAACGGCATGTTGACCTCCCACCAAGATGGCAGTCATCTTCTTTGCGAAGCCGCCTTCTACCAGATCGCATCATCTCCGTGCAACGCCTTCTTCAACTAGATCGCGTGATTTCCGCGCGCCATCTCCTTCCACTAGCCCTAGCGTAAGCCTTGGGCAACATGTGACCTATTTAAATAAATAATAAATTTATAATTCTAGCTTCTAGCTTTCACCACTAAAATCCTATAATAATTGGATGCTCATTGAGTCATTTATAAAGAGTGGAAAAAAAAAAAAATGGAAGAGCACCATAAAATCAAACCTACAAAACTGTTAGAGATGTCAAGCTAGAAAAAAAAAAAAAAAAATTCGACTAGCGAAAGGCGTTTCTATCTTCTTAGTAGCAATTTCACGAATAGAAAACTATATTTTAATCGTTATGAAGTTTAGACAAATGTCTTATACAAGATTAAAAATTGATTTTAGTCCCTAGACTCTATTTAATGTCACCATATGTATTCAATGTGTCGTTTATTTATTTATAATTTTAATAGTGTCCATGAATTAAATTTTATGAAAAATATTGTAATTTTTAATACTCGTTTGAAATTCCAATGAATTAGCTTTTATTTTTAAACATTTTCCATCATCAATTTATGGTAAATATGTTATATAAGAAAATATTTTGGTAGAAGATTTTCGATACACTTATATTTTTGCATATTTTCTTATGTGCCATTAATTCATTACAATATATTTACGTGCAAACATTTTGATACACTAGTTTAGTAGATTTACGCATACCGATTCCTTGGACGAGCTTTTGAAAAGTAGACTTAGGCAATGACTTGGTAAAAAGATTGGCTAGGTTGTCCTGGGAATGGATTTGCTTGACTTCAATGTTCTGATGCTGCTGTTGCTGGTGTGAGTAAAAGAACTTCAGCGCTATATGCTTGGTGTTGTTTCCCTTGATATATCATTTCTTTAACTACTCGATACATGCTGCATTGTCTTCAAAGATTGTCGTAGGAAGGTTAACAACTGATGTAAGATCACTAGTGCTTCGAATATGTTCCATAACTGTTCTACTAGCATTTGCTTGGTAAACCTCCAAGATATAGCAGTGTCTCCAACAGTAAAGACATAACCTGTTTGAGAATGTGCCCTATGTGGGTCAGACAGATATCTAGCATCTGCGTAGCCAATAAGGCGAGAATCAATTCAAGAACCATAAGGGGCGACAACACTCGAACATTCATGGGTATAGAACAAGCCCAAATCTGTCGTACCCTTGAGGTAACGGAAAATGTCTTTAACACCATTCCAGTGTGTGCGTGTTGGTGCATTGTTATATCTTGCCAAAAGATTAACAATGAAGGAGATGTTGGGTCTAGTGCACTGAGCCAAGTACAACAAAGACCCAATTGCACTTAGGTAAGGAACTTCGGGTTCCAAAATCTCTTCCTCATTCTCCTTTGGATGAAAGGGATCTCGTTTAGCATCTAGAGTCCGAACGACCATAGGAGTACTCGAAGGCTTTGCTTTGTCCTCATTAAAACAACGCAACACCTTTTGGGTGTAGTTCGATTGATGTACTAGGATTCCATCCAAATAATGCTCGATCTCCAGGTCGAGACAATATCAAGTTTTCCCAAGATCTTTCATTTCAAATTTCGAGTTTTCCTAGAATGTGACTTCTTTATGAACACGCATGGGCATAATTTATTGTTCACAAAACCCTAACTTGTCAAGTATTCACTCAGATGGTTATACCACATCCGTTCGGAGTGTTTCAATCCGTAGAGTGACATTTTCAACCTAATTAAGAGAGTGTCCCGTGGTCTAGAACTATTTGAAACAGTCAATGGAAGTTCTTCTGGAACTTTCATGTACATTTTTGTATCTAGATCCCTATAGAGATATGTGGTTACCACATCCATAAATTGCATATTTAGTTTTTCGGAAATTACCAAACTGATTAGGTAGCGGAACGTTAGGGAATACATCTCCTCGTAATCAATCCCAAGGTGTTGAAAGAAGTTTTGCGCTATGAGTCGTGTTTTATATCGCATTATTTCATTCTTCTCATTACGGCTTCTCACAAAAACCCACTTGTATCCAACAGGTTTCACATGTGGTGGTGTAGGAATGATAGGCCCAAACACTTTACGTTTCACGAGCGTATCGAGTTTGACCTGGATTGCTTGTTTCTAGTTTAACCAATTGATTTTACGTTGTCATTCATCGATGGAACGTGGTTTAATATCATCACTACGCATAATGTCAGTAGCTACTGTGAGCAAATGCATCGTCGACGATTATCTCATTTTGATTCCAAACCTCATCCAATACTGCGTAGTGGACCGAAATCTCACGATTCTCAGTAGGCCAGCATGTTTTGTCTGAAGCATCACTGTAATATAGAATAACATCATGCGTTGGAACGGATGTGTGAGCGATGGTCGGATTCAAACTAGGGTCACTGGTTAGTGCTATTTTCTTCTTCCGGGGTTGTGAATCCTTTAAACCAAGGGGTTTGCCACGCTTCAGGGTCGAGTAGATGATTGGCTAGCCGCCAATGTACCAGGCCGCGTGGAAGGTGTGGCCTTCCCAACTTCGGGGACGATCCAGCATTCCTAGGCGGGTTGTGGACGTACGTAGGGTACATCTATCCTTGCAGGTGCGTTTACAGAGGGTGTATGTGATCTTGTGACCTTTGCTAGATCATTAATAACATTCGACATACTTTGAGCAATGCTTTGAAGATCTATAATTCATCGCACCTCAGTTTTAGACTGGGCAGTGCGGGGATTTAAATGTGACATAATGGAAGCATACCACGACAATTCGTGGTGTTCTACAGGAATAGTAGCATGCTTATCTCCCCATAACGACGGGAAGACTGTCTCATCAAAGTGAAAATACCAAAATGTGCAATAAAGAGATCTCCTATCAAGGGTTTTAAATAGCGAACAATTGATGGTTAATCATAACCATCATAGATTCCTATTTTTCTTTGAGGACCTATTTTGGTACGTAGTGGCGATGCTATTGGTACATAAATGGCGCACCCAAACACTCGTAAATGTGAGATATCAGGCTCGTATCTAGTGACCAACTGTAACGGTGAATGTGGTTGAGTTGAAGTAGGCCTTAGGTAGACCAACATAGTTGTGTGCAATATTGCATAGCCCCACGCAGATATTGGCAATTTGGTTCTCATAACCAAAGTCCGAGCTATCAATTGAATGTGCTTTATGAAAGCTTCTGCTAGGCCGTTTTGGGTATGGACATCGGGTACAGGATATTCCACATCAATCCCTACTGACATGCAATAATTGTCAAAAGTCTGTGACGTAAACTTTCCAGTGTTATCCAGTCGAATCGACTTAATCGGATAATCAGGGTGGTGAGCCCTTAGTTTAATGATTTGAGTTAGGAGTTTAGCAAATGCGGTGTTGTGTGTGGACAATAGGTAAACATGTGACCATCGTGTCGATGCATCAACCAACACCATAAAATATCTAAATGGTCCGCTGGTTGGTTGGATATGTCCACAAATATCCCCTTGAATCATATGAAGAAACTTAAGGGGGTCGTGAATAATCTTTGTATGTGAGCGTTGAGTATTCAACTTCCCTATGGAACATACTTTGCATGGTGGGAATCCAACATAGGGAGGAAACTGATGCCCATGTGATGATTTGAGGATACGGCGCATCATGTCACGTCCAGGATGTCCCAAACGGTCATGCCAAAGCAGCAAAGTGTCCTGGAACTCAGGCACAGGGCCAGGCACACTATGGGCTTCTATGCAGTAAATGGTTGTGATGTACAACCCACTTGGGAGACGTTCCAACTTCTCATGAATATGCTTTTGGCCATATTCGTACGAAGTGATACAAAGAAATTCAGAACCATTATCTTCAGTGGTTTCAATATGATATTGATTATCTCGAATATCTCTAAAACTCAGCAACGTTCTTCCGGAACATGGAGAATAAAGTGCTTCCTTAATGGTTAAGATAGTACCATTGGACAACATGATACATGCCTTTTTGTATCCTTTAATCAAGTTGGATGAGCTTGAGAGAGTTGTCAAATGAGCTTTCTTAGGTATTAAGTTAGTAAAATAGTGTCGTTCACATAAGATGGTGTGCGTGGTTGCACTATCTGCTAGACAACTAACTTCCCCACTAGACATATCTAGAAATAAATTGACTAAATTGGTCACATGCATAAATATAAGTCCATTCATTCAATTAAGCAATTCGAAAAATAATATCCATAAAAATAATATCCATAACATAACAATCCATTATTCAAAACAAACCAAAACCAAACAAATTATTCCAAGGACTTAGTAAAATTGTTCAAAATTAAATCATAAACCTAGAAAAATAGGGGAGAGGGGCCGACCACTCCTAGTGGGTTCGGCCACTAGGGGTAAACACCCTAAAAACATGTCTAATTTATTCATCCATAGAAGTTGATGCCTCCTGAAAATCTAATATCTCCATTGATGTAGTAGCATCATCCGAATGATCCACATGCGTAAAGTTAGACTCACGACAGGAATGTTACTTGGCAATAGCCTCAGGGGAAGCTCGACATACGTGTGACCAATGATTCTTTGATCCACAACGGTAGCACATGTCTATTTTAGTGGAAGCTGACTGAACAAGAGCTTTTCCCTTGTTCTTGAAGTTTGGGGCCTTAGGGGCAAGTGGTGGACACTGTTGGGTCATATTTCCTCCTTTAGGTGTGGCATTCTGTTGACCTTGGGCCCATGGTTGGGCTTGTTGCCTATTGCCACGGCCACGACGATTTTTTCATTGTTTATGGCTACTAGAATTAGTCGTATGCATTTCAGGCGCGGCGTTTGAGCCAGTAGGTCGAGCTTGATGATTCTTCATCAAAAGCTGGTTCTGCTTTTCAGTGAGAAGTAGTACAAAGATCAAATTCGAAAACTTGGTGAATTTATGTGCCCTATATTATTGCTGCAGGACAATATTGGTGGCAAGAAAGGTCGAATAGGTATTCTTCAAGAGATCTGATTTGGTTTGTTCCACTTTACATAATTTCAGCAGTGAACGGATTCTACAAACTTTAGAGTTGTACTCATTCATGAACTTAAAGTCCTGGAAGCGAAGATGTTGTCAGTCGTGTTTTGCTTTAGGCAAGTATATGCCTTTATGGTGATCGCAATGGTCGACCAGTGCAAGCAGAGGGTGCGTGGGTCCTCCTCAGCGAGGTACTCAATCTATAGTGCATCATGGATGTGTCTTCGAATGAAGATCATTGCATTAGCTTTTTGAGCTTTGTCAACAGGTTTGTCGTCGGTAGGTGCCTCGATGGTGGCTCTAATACCCTTTACAGTCAGATGAAGTTTCACGTCTTGAACCTATTTTTAGATAGTTTATTCTTGAGACTTCTAGAGCTGTGAAATCAAGCTTGTTCAAGTTCGACATGTCCCTAAAACGGAGGGAAAAAACGTGATTAGTTATATGGTAATCCATATACATATATCGTAGAACATACAACTTATATGGACATGTATTGGTTTAATTTGTGCATGAAAACTAAAGGTTTCATGTGGTAAGTTTTGAATGAAAATTTCGGGTTTCAAAGGTACTAAATTTGAAACTACAGGTTCAATTTAGTTTCTTATGAACGATTAGTTCATAAGGAGAGGTTCCTGCAAGAAACACATAATGCAATATGCTGATTTAAGTGTAGTGGATTTGAGGTTCTTCGGGAACTCAAGTGTGAGAACTTCGTTACTACGAATGTATGTCAACGGTTCAAAGTATGAAAATATGAAAATAAATTATTGAATCGTTAATGTCCAAAAGTGATATCCAGGTCAATAATTTTAAATTCATTATTAGATTAATGGACTACAAGTCACTTTTAATTAATTCAATAGATCGAGACCAAATGAGGTCGATCGTGGAAGCAAAAGAATATAAGAGAGGGGCCTGCAAGGGTGATAGGGCTTGGGGGGTTTAGGAGCCCAGCAGCTGAGGCTGCTGACTGTGGGTCGAAATTGGGACATAGTGTAGGCCTAGCAAAAGCTGGTTGTTAGTTGGATCCAAGGAAGCCCAGCTAGGCTGGGTTTCATGTTTTGGGTTCGGTGCAAATGAAGCCTAGCAGCACAAAGCTGCTGGCAAATGGGGCCGAGACTAGGACGAAGCCCAGTTATTTTTATGGGTTGCTTCAGGCGAGTCGGGTCATGGGCAAAGGAAGCCCAGCAGCATAGGGCTACTGGATTTGGGCCCAGAGATGTGAGACAATGGGGCAAGAAAAAACTTCAGGTTTCTTAGTTGGGCTTAGGGACTGTAGGCCCTATAAAACTAAGTAGGCCGAAGGCCTAGGGTCCGGGTCAGTGCAGCAAAGCCTAAAGGGTTGCTGCCGTGAGGTCGAAGGTGTCTAAAACAACGCCGTGCCATGTCATGCTCTACACAGCTGGGCTTCAGGCCAGCGGTGGTGGCTTGGCGGAGCCACGGTGGTGCCGCATGGTTCCCAAAATTTTAATTGTTTGTTTCGACATCCCTAAGATTTAGGAAACCCTAAATTGCTTCTAATTTATTAATATACTTTGACTCACAATTCCACATAGCAATTTAATTGCGTAATGCATGAAACAAATATATATATTGACAAATATATAAACATATACAATATATATATCGTAAGGAAAATATAAATATAGAGGGGTTCATGCATCATGGAGAATGTTTTCATGTTTCATGGATGTTTCAAATATCTTCCTTTATTTTAAACGTACCTAATTAGTAGAAAACAAAGAGAAGCCTTTGAATTTTGTAGAAGATAGCCTCCTCCTATGATTTGTCAATTCCTCAGCTTCTGGCAAGAACATGCTTATAATGTGTTGTAGGCCTATTTGATTGAACTAATCTAGGGGTTTAGAGAGAGAGAGGGCTGGCGACAATTAGAGAGAAGAGAGGTTGATTTAATTGTGAGGTGTGTTTGTATCACCCCATTGTGCCTTTATTTATAGTAATAAGATAGTCAAAAACCTTTCCCTTTAGAATTACAACTCTTAATAGATAATCAACTCCTAATAGGAATATAAGATACATTCCTATATCTACTAGAATCTACACAATCACATTCCTATTCTAAATATGACTGCAACAATTTTAATATTCTTCAAGTTCAAAAACCCTATTCACTAATCTTCTTTTCTCATATTGTTTTCAAATCAGATAATCGGCGAGTCAATTTATAGTGATCCATGACTGAAACAAGTGCTCATATTCTTTTTGGTAATTAACATACTTTCTATGTTCTTTCCCTGGGAAAAAAAGTTCAGGGTCTCACCACATATGCAATGTATAAAGTAAAATGTGAAGCGCTAAGAAACAAAATCAATATCTTTTAGGTTAGTTGGTTATACATATATAAAATGAAGTACACAATTTAAATCCTATTCTTTTGTAGTGTCTTTGAAGATTAACGTTGCTGCTGGTTCTAGCTGTAGCTTGGGTCGGTGGCAGTCCCATGGTTCTCCTCTGTTTTTTTCTTTTCCTTTTTTTTTCTTGTTGTTTGCTTGCTTATCTTCCCTGTTTCCGTCCGGTTCTTTTCCTCCTACCATCATCACTTTGTTGCCCTATTTTCCTTTTGATCCTACCATCTTTAACCCCAATTCCATATCACCCGTTTCCTCCATATCCATCTTCATCATTTTCATCAATGGGTTTGATCATTTCGATCGATTGTCGTCTATTTTATTTGTGATTCGTCACGCAATCTTGGGAGGGTGTGTAGAGCTTCGGTTCTGGTGTTCAGACCACCATCTTTATTGGCCCGTGTTGGTCCTTCCCCCTGTTCGCCTTTGTTGGCGATGTTGGCCATGAGATTTGTCTTCCTACTGTCTTCCTTTAGCTATAGAGTCTGTAACTTTTTTAATATGCGGCGGCAATCGTAATTGTGGTGGTCTCGGAAGGATGCTGCAACCTTTCTCTTAATCAGATTTGGGGTTTGTGTTGGTGTGATTGCAAGACATCGAAGGGGGAGACTGATTGGGTTGCTCGTGGTGTGGATCGAGAAGTATGAGGAAGCGGTGATGGCTACAAGGATTGTAGCTGTGTTAGGGTTTTTCTATTTGTTTTTTTTTCTTTCTGTATGCTGGGCTCCAAAGCTGTTTTTGGGCCATTTTGTGTTTTATGGTCTATCTTTTTCTGTACTTCTCTTCCTATCTGGACCTTTTATTTTTTAATTAGTGGTGTTGGTAATAAATTTATCCTTTGACCGAAAAAAAAAAAAAAAACAAAAAAAAAACTTCTTAGTAAAATTTAATAATATGAGATATATCTTCACATCCTAAATATTCTTTGTCATCCTTTTTTTTTTTTTTTTTGCCAAATTATTTTCATTATCCTCTGGTTTTAGTGTTTAATTGTGGGTTAACAAATATGTTATTTCATTTCACAATCCAAATAAAATGGCAAGATCGGAAAAAGAAACAAGTCCTTCAAAAACTCCTTTATAAAATCATCAACAAAAACTAGAAAGGGTATACTCATGGACGAAGCTAGATATTTGTAAGAATAGGATCATCCTCAAACAACAAGGTACAATTAAAAAATTCAAGAATTCACAGCACAAGACACTTATATATTAATCCATAAAGTTTTTCATACAACATCTTACAATATTCCTCGATGTGTTTTCATGTGCTTGAAAGCGGTGCATGACAACATCATTACCAAATACCATCAAATATCTCTCTCTATAAAAATAATCATGTTATCATTCATCCATTGATCTCCCATTTGATTTCTCAATCGATTTTTTCAAAAATTTTATGGCCGAAAATGATCTTTCAGCGGTGGCAGTAGCAACTGGAAGAGTCAGTGCTAATGTCGCAAACATGTAAATTAGCGGAGACACCTTGTCTTTTTTCAACTGGACCATTTTTTTATAGTTTAATTAGAACGGATGTTGGAATTGAAATGCAATCCATTTTTTCATTTGTAGTTTAATTAAAGCTTGGGAATTGGAATGCAAAAGCGCGCGTGCACACACAATTAAGTGGGGGCGGATGCCCCCTTAAGCCCTATACAGCTCCGTCCTTGGGTATGCTACAATATGAAGCATCCGAGTAATAACTAATAACATGCATGTAACATGATAGCAAGTCCTTGGTCAATAACTATTGAATTTACTCATAAGATATGGTATTATAATTAGATATTGGAGTGCCCATCTTATCTAAAGAGAGATTATAAACGAGGACGAGGCCGAGAGACCACAGGTGTGTATGTGAATATGTGATCAGCATTTACGCAAGGTTCTTAATCGTTTGTTTCCAGAAGCTTAAAACTAAGTGATTCGAAGGGGTGAGTTTTGGCTTGTGTATGCAGTGTAGATTTGCATTTTCGTCGAGTTTGTTCATTAAACTACTCTAAACGTTGTATACGTACATATTAGAGTTTACTTGTTAAAATGAATACAATTTGATTTGAATTTGAATACTAACATATTGGTTGATGAAAAAAAATTTCGCGATGAACAAAATTTAGTGTGGTTTAATTAGCATTACTTTCGTCGCAAGCAAAGCAAATAAGATTGGTAAATTGGTGGGCTGGTGGACGGTTAGTGACTCATCATTCTAGCTAGCGTTGAACGAGTTGATTAGATTTGTTTTTTTTTTTTTATGTATGTCCCACAGGTGTGGGGATTGTGGATGCAAATTTCTTCCTCATTGTTTTTGGACAAAATTGTATCTACAAAACAAACAACACCTTAGGTCAAGGCTAAGAACCTTACGCGCCCATGATGAATGTTGGGGGGGGGGGACTTTGGCTGAAGAGCCTCCGATGCCAAAGTTAGAATTTTGAGGGAAAAATGTTTGGAGAATTTCTTGGTTCTAAAAATCGTTAGGCGTTAGTCGGGCAGCGGGCAAGGCCCTAGCGCCTAGGCGGATTTATGTAAATTTATTATATATCTTGTAAATAAGTGCCTATTTACATCTAAAAAATATACTTGTATGGATAATAAAAGAATGATAAAATGCAAAAATAGAAGTAGAAGAATACACAAATTATATCATTAGTACTTTGATGAATTTGATGGAATACGATGCAAGTTCCAATGATACAAATCTGTAGTACTTTAGGAAAATTTTTCAAAGATGATATGAATTTTTAAAGAAGAATAAAGATGCCAAATATATGTTTAGAAATCATTTAATCTTTGAAAACAAAGTATTTGTCAAAAAAAAAGAAAGTATTTAATCAACAATTTAAAATAATTACATAAAAAAATGGAGGGTGGGAAACCAGGATACATAGAAGGGAGGCAGGTAGGGCACCATTGTGCTACTTGTACGCCTGTACCCTCATTTTTTTATTTTATTTTTTATTTTATAGATGTACCCTCATTTTTTTTATTTTATTTTTTATTTTATAGATGTACCCTCCTTTATATATGTATCCAAACAATTAGGATGCTAGGTGTCCCATTTTAATTGGACAATAGTTTAAAATATATTAACTATGAAAAAAGTGAGACCTATCACGTGGTGAGCATCGAAGAGAGAGAAACTCAATTTTCTCTCTTCTTCTTCTTCCTCTCGTCTTCCTCGCTGGTATTCAAAACCCAAAACATAGATTGTGCAGCTGTGCTCTGCATTCCTCCTTCCTCATTTTGAAAACAGAAAAAGGCAGTGAAACGCCAAGACCACCTAGGCCATCTAGTCGCCTGCCTAGGCCTCCCAAGCGCCGCCCGGACCTCCTTGGCGCTCGCCTAATCCCTTCCTCGAATTTCCTCCCGACTATAGGTTAATCACGGCAGCTGACCACCGCCTAGGCCGATTTTTAGAACATTGGAGAATTTAGAGAATTTAGCAAGAGTGTAGAACTCAGGTTTTGGAGAAAATGAGGATGCTTATATAGGGGTGTGGCCAGCCCCTTTGGGAAAGGAGGACTGACCACTTGGATGGTTTTTTGGGTGAGATTCATGATTTGTTAGCTAATTAATAAATTAATTAGGTAATAAATCAATTAATTAGCTAGTTAATATAATTAGAAAGGAATGATTTGGGGGTTACCTTGTGGAGAAGATTTGATGAGGATGGATGAAATAGGTTTTGAATAAATACCTGTTTTGGGCACTTTTGACTTGATTAAGGGATGATTGCCCACTGCTTACGCGTAGAAATCCCGGTGTGCCTCGAGGGTAATCTTGTATTTTTATCCAAAAATCCACATGTTGCCTCCTTATATTTCTTGATTATTTTTGGCTCCACAAATGCCCCCACACCTGTTGGGCTGCTCATAGAAAAGGGCAGCAGGTGTAGAGATCTCCAACTTTGATGTAGATTCTCACTTGGACTTGGACTTAGATTCTTCTAGGAAAGGGAAATAAATTGCCTCTAAAGCCTATTTAAGCCTACCTAAAGTAGGAGATTAACACTACTACAAAAGAGGCTATCACTGGCGAAGTAAAAACCGACAAGAACTCCAATTTCTATCGGAAATTTGGTAAAAATCTGACATAAAACCATGCAATGTTGGATTGGAATAGCGACACCACTGCTAGCGTCATGAAAAGGCTTCGATGTCGGTTTGTCCGCTTAATCCTCCATGAATCAGTGTCAGTTAAAAGTGTAGACATCGAAATTTCAGTAAAACAAATGTTCACCAATGCATTAAAGTTTTGACGTGTCAAGGCATACATGGCATACGCCACGTGTTGTACAAATTGTACACATGGCGTGTGACTCAACAAAATAGGAAGAAATACCCTTGAAGGATTAAACAAGTTTTTCTTCTCATTTTGGGCAATGACAAGGCAAGTACATTTCAATCCATTGAGGATCAAAACAAGTTTTTCTTCTCATGTTGGGCAATGACAAGGCAAGCACACTTCAATCCATTACGGATCAAAGCAAGTTTTTCTCATTTGGGCAATGACAAAGCATACACATTTCAAGTTTAAAATAGTGTTAAGTGCGAAATTAGGCCATAAGTTAGACCACTTCAAGTTTAAAATGGTATTAAGAGGGAAATTAGGCCATAAGTTACACCACTTCAATTTCAATATTGCATTAAGTGGGAAATTAGGCCATAAGTTAGACCACTTCAAGTTTAAAATGGTATTAAGTGGGAAATTAGGCCATAAGTTACACCACTTCAATTTCAATATTGCATTAAGTGGGAAAATTAGGCAATGGTGCTTGGAAAGGAAAAAAATATTTTGTGGTGGTGATTCATTCTCAAAGCCTATAAATAGGCTTCTCCATCAAGGTATCAAGCATCAAGGAATTCACAAATACATTTCTCTACTCCAAAATTAGAAGAGAATTCCCCAAATCCTTGAAGCTTTGAAACTCCAAAGCTTCCAACCATCCAAATTCCCAAGAATTCCGAAGAATCAAGAAAGCTCTCTTCGTTCTTCGTTAAATCCTTATTCAAGATCAAGCCCCGACGACCCTTGAAGAAAGTGATCAACTGTTCATCCTAAGATCAAGCCCCAACGGCCCCTTGGATCAACAACACAAACAAATCCACACATCCAATCGTTCTTCAAGACTAAGCCCAAAAGCCCTTGAAGATCTGCTCATCCATCAACCTTCAAGATCAAGCCCAAAAGCCCCTTGAAGAAATCCATACACCCATTCTTCAAGATCAAGCCCAACGCCCCTTGAAGATCCGTTCATCAACTGTTCATCCTTAGATCAAGCCCCGACGGCCCTTTGGATCAACAACTCATCCACAAACCTACACCCTACGAAGATAGAATCAGAGGACCAAATTTGAGAGAGATCGTAACCCCAAAATCATAAACACAAAAATATTATTTTGTACACGTTATTCTTGTGTTCTTGTTTCAAGGAATCTTTCGTGTTCACAAAAAGCGACACGGAACTTTACGTCAGTTAAAAGCGATGTGCGCTTCTGACATGATGGAGGTCATACCCGACATCAAATAGCAATTAAATTATAAAATATCCAAACCACTGTCAGTTTTAACTAACATTGTCTAACAATTAAATAAATAAAATGTGCAAATTACTAATGGTCATAACCGACACCACCTTTGTTAATAATAAATATGTAAAAAGATATGTCTTTGCTTTCATTTTCAATTAATAGTAATTAAAAAAATTATATAAAAATAATAATAAATTTCATGTATAAGCCAAAACAAACATTAATAAAAATTATTAACAATAAAAATAGTGCCAAAATATACAAATATTTTTATATCCAACATTCCACATAATATTTTTAGCCGACAAGAAAGCGAACCAAATAAACTACTCAACCGGCCCAGAGCCTGAATGTGACCCAAATCCTTCTCCTCCTTGAGATCCTCCTTCTGATCCAAAAACCCTCGTCAAGTCCACATCAAATCCAACACCTGTAACCATTCCAGAAACCTCCCCAGCTGGAATGCCAGGACAAAATCCACTAGGAGAAGTCATCTCGGGTCGATATACCAGCACTTGATAAGGCAGCTGTTGCATGTATGGCATAGGGGGCTGCTGCATATATGTCATGAGCGGCTGCTGCATGTATGTCATGGGCTGTGTAGGCATTAGATACATAGGATATAAAAGAGGTTGCTGATTATGGCCTGCATACGGATATGAAGGGGGATGTTGAATTTGGCTCGACTATGGAGTTCCATGTGGGCACGGATATGTAGGAGGAGGAGGAGGCTGACTCTGGCCTGATTGTTGGGTTCCGGGGATATGCGGTGGTTGCAGCTGAAGTCTTTGCAGTAACAACATTAACAATTGATTCTGCCGGTTGTCTGAGTGTTCAGCCTTAACCTCTAGGTTTGCCAACCGTTTAGTATCAGCTTCGTGCTTCCTTCTCAACTCATTGTTTTCAGTCATTAGCAGTGCCATTGAACTTCTGGATGCTTTCCTGGATGAATTTGAAGTAGAGGATGAAGAAGATGCACACCATATCAGGAGTCACCCCACGACCATATCCTCTAACTTTATTATGGCTCACAGGATCCATCGTATCGACATAAACTCGGGTCCTAAGTTCATCATTATCTTCTTGGCATGACTTAATCAAAGTTTGAAGATTGCTCTCCATTGTAGCCTTGCAATACAATTTTTAAAAATAAAAATTCAACAATCATAAACAGAAATAAGCTATAGATAAGAAAAATTAATAACAGTGAAATACTAACACGAAAAAATTAATTACCCCTGTGCGCTCAGATGTTTCATCAATCCAACTTTTATCTTTTCGTGTATGACATTCACGAAAAAAATAACAAGATCTGCCTCCTTCCCATGCTTCTTCCGCTTTATTTATATGTCAACATAAAAACAAACAATTTTAAGCAAATTTCATATCAAAAATAAATTTTCTAACAACTATATATTAAATTTAAAATTAATAACATTTCTTAAAAATGTACAACCCATAGAAATTATTGTCGCACTCTTGCAAGAGATTTTGAACCGGTTGTATGGTTCATTGTTTTCAACAGCTGATTAATCTTATTTTTTTTCAGCAACCTCCTGGAAAATAAAGGAATTTATTAGACAAATTTAAAGTTATAACAAAATAAATCACATAACAATTACCCTTGTTTTTTCTCTATTCTAGTATGCCACCAACTCAACCTACTGTGCATGATTCACATAAGGAGGAGGGTGGCTGCACACCTCGGCTACTTTATTAGTATAATACCTTTTTTTTTTTAACTTATTTCTATACGCTTTGTGCGCATGCTCTGCAACGTGAAGCGTCATGAGGCGGATCATAGGCATTTTTTCTACATCTTCATCTTCAAAAAAAATATTTCCCTACATCCAGAAAAAAAATCAAGCTAATTAATTATTATGATAATCATTGACTTATTCTTCTATTTTCAAGTAAAAAAAAAAAAAAAATCTATACCTTTATTCTATTCCAGAAAACTTCCTTGTCTTCTTCCTTAATCTTATGCCAATCACTCGTCAAGGGGAGATTTCTGTAATCTCTAACGTCCCCTGCTACATATTTTGAAAAAGCACTAGAATTATCACTAATGCATTTTCGAGATGAATCAAACTAACAAAGCTGTTTTGTCCATTTGGGAATTGAGGGTCTGCGCCTCCGTCGAGATGTTCCTTATTAATACTAAAAAAAAAAAACAATTAAAAAATAAGAAACAAAAGTAAATTTTTCAGTTTAAGCATAATACTAATTTAAACACAAAACAAAAACTGAAATTAATAATAATTCAAAAATGAACCATCATTGAACTCTTCCTCTTCGAAATGGAGTTCCTCAGAACGTTGATCTTCACTTTGTTGATCCATAGCAAAAGTTAGTGGAAGGAAAAGGAGTAAAGCTGAAATGGGGGAAGGTGTAAGGCTGAAATGGGAGAAAGAGAGGGAGTAAGGACGCACGGGTTAAAAACAATGAAGTAAACGAGAGAGAAGGAAATGAAAGCATGGAAGTAATGAGGAAGAAAAGGGTTTAAATATAGATAATAAGTTCGCGTCGGTTAAGACCGACAGTGGTTGTAAGTGGTGTCGAAATATGTACACTTTGTGTCGGTCAAAATCGAAACCTTCTCTGACACACTGACTTACTATTTTGACTTTGTGTCGGTTAAAACTGACACTAACTCTGACATGACTTAAATGCACGTAGTCTGACACCCTTGACTGAAAGGCAAGTGGCGTCGAAATAGGAAAAGATTGTGTCGGTTCAAACCAATGTGACCTTGACAGACTTGACATTGATTGGAAGTGACATCGAAATAAGAAAAGTTTGCGTCGCTTCAAACTGACGTGAGCCTGACAGACTTGACAGTCATTGTAAGTGGTGTCTAAATAAGAATATTTTGCGTCGGTTTAAACCAACGTGAGCTTGACAGACATGACAGTGATTACAAGTTGCGTGGAAATAAGAAAACGTTGCGTCGGTTAAAACTGATGTGAGCCTGATAGACTTGATTGTGATTGCAAGTGGCGTTGAAGTAAGTAAAGGTTACGTCGAAATAAGCAAAGGTTGTGTCGGTTAAAACCGACGCCATTTCTGACACTGACTGAAAATCCTCTTCCCAATCCATTTCCGCGTGCAAAACAAGCGAGAAAATTCCCGCCCAAAATATTTCAATTTAACCGACACAGATGACAACTAAAAGCGATAGGAAACAAGCTTAAAATAAAATTAAAAAAAAAGTTTAACCCAAAGTTAAAAAAAAAGTAGTTGTTGTTTTTTATTATTTATTATTTTTTATGTTATCTCATATAATATTTTAATAAATAAAATTTAACTTATATATAATACGTAATAAAAAACGATAATATAATTTTATGATAAAATATCATCACACACGAATTGAAACATAGTCTAATTAGTACTTAAAATACATAAAATAATTAATATATTTATTCCCTGTCATCATCTGTTAGCTCGGCGTCAGTATTGGCATGATCAACGAACTCAGTAGGCAACGATAATGATTCATGAAAAGGAGTCTTCCACGCCAACCCTTGTATGGAAATTTTCATCGTCAAGAATTCGATCATCCAAATTAGGTATGGCATAATCATCAATTGCATCACTATCCTCTAATACGTCAACAAATCCCTCGACTGGGTTCGAACAACTACATGCCAATCCTTTTCAATTGTGTCCTCCACATAAAATACTTGTAATGCTTGTGATGCTAATATGAAAGGATCCTCCTTAAATCCCAATCGATTGAAGTTCACCACAGTAAATCCATTCGCACTTAAATAACATCACAGCTCGACCTCTATCTCTTGCCTCAGTAGGACCACAATATTTAACCTTGAACATATCTACAACTCTGCCATAACAATTCACTTGCCCAATTGCACCAGGAACATTTGCAGGTACAAAGACACCACAATTTTGATTCTTATGCTTATCATCCATAGATTTTATACGAAAACTGGACCCATGAACAATGTGACTTTTATACGAAAACTTTCCAATGCAAGTCTTGAGATATCAATGTGTCATTAGCATGACATCTTGAATTCATCTGTAATAAGTATAGAGATAAAAGTTGACAAAATAACTATAAACATGTTATAATTAAAATGCAAAACAATAAATAAATAATGTGATGGTTATATCAGCTCACATGTTGCTTGAACCATTCTGGAAATTCTTTCTTGCTTTGCTCATTAATTTGTCTCATAGTTAACCTTTCTCGACGATGTTTAGTTTTCAAGAATTCCTCATGTTGCCTAGGTAATTATGTCCAAAATTAGATAATTAATGTTTCAAAGTTAAGATAACCAATAAAACATTAAGATGTATGATTAAATGTTCTTACCTTCTAAATGGGTTAATGATAGGAGCATATTTAGGCGACTTAGTTAGCTTGTTTTCTTACATTTATGTTGTTAGTTCATAGTTATTTTAGTATTTTAAACTATTTTCGTGTGTTTATAGGTTCATTTGGCTAAGGTAGCAAGAAGGTGCATTTTGGAGCCTTTTGGAGCAAAATTGGACTTGGAATGGATAGCATATGCTTGGAGCAAAAGGAATGGACGGAATTGAAGACCTAAAGATGTTAGGATTCCTAATCAAAGAAGTATTCCTAATCAAAGAAGGATTCCTAGTCAAAGAAGGTTTCCTATTTTGGTTTGACCTTTCCTAATCCTAAAAGCCCCTAAGTTCCAGCAATATTGAGGACTCTAATGCATTTTAGGACACCAACTAAACATTCCTTACATCCTTATGTCCCTTGCCGTGCCTTCCCTAAGCTTGGCCTTTCCTTGCCGTGCAAGGGGAATGGTTATTCCCTATTTTATGTCACAAGATCACATTCCTCTTTCACCCTATTCAAGGCTACACCTTACATACCTATTCTATCCTAAATCCTTGCCTTATTTCAGCCTTAAAACACATTCCCTTTCATACTCTTTATTGGTCGCAAGTTTCCTTCCCTTTTCCCTTTGATTTCTGACTTTATGTCTCATTTTCTTTATCGATGTGGGGATTATTTCTTTCTTAACTCATTCAATAAGAGCTAAGATCCTTTCCTTCAATTAAATAGTCAATGTCGTACCCATAGAAAACGTTATTCACTCACTCATACAATCGGCCATCCTTCATCCTGTCCACCAACCTTTGCTGCAACCTTCATCATCTCTTACACCATTCCCATACTTTCATACCTTCAACCACTCATCCATACACCATCCCTCAACCTTTGCCACACCCCCTTACCAACCTAAATCCATTATTAACCTAGAAATACATCCTAAATCACCCCTAAACTCTTGTGCCGCAGCATAGCAAGGAAGAAGATGAGAATAAGAAGCCTTGGATGTTTTTGCATTCAAGTTGGAGTGTTGGAACGTTTTTAGGTGTAATCTATCTTTTGTTTTCAATGTTTAATTCAAGTTTTCTTTGTTTTGTCATGAACATGAGAGGCTAAACTCGTTTTAGCTAGGGGAGACTTTGAAACCATGATTATGTTTATGATATGAATTGATTAATTCCAGTTGTGATTTCATAAATTGTGAATGCAATTTACTTAACCGTTTGATGGATAACTTATTCTTGTATGTTGATTAGGGAGGCCTACTTAATTTGCATGCTTGAATTTGGTGCTAGAATATAAGGGAGTTTCACATAATCATTACAAACTTATATTCACAAGTAGTTAAGGTTGTTTTCACAATCATGTTAAGTACATTCCTAGCATGAGTATCATGATGTCATAGTTACAAGTGCTTTGTCAATACTTATGATTTTCATCGAACGTAATGATCTTTGATTGCATCTCTATTATGATGTCATGTAGGGAACTTTTGAAGAATGCTTTGGGTTGTCGAATGATGTCATCCAATCCAATAACTAAAGGAAAATTTGAGAGTTAATTAGTGATGTCACGGTTAATCTGGGGTGTTGAGGTTCATGGTTTATCGAAAAAGCAATTGGAAATCAATTTGTATTTGAATGTATCATGTGTGGAAAAGAATCCTCTAGCTAGCTAATCATCCATTGTTCTTCTCAAATTCGTCCAAATTTTATTTAAGTCTTTTGGTTACTTATTTTTATTCTAAATTCGTCAAAAACCCAATCCCTTTTACTTTGTTGAGTCAAATATGTCCTATAGTGTGTTTTTGAGTATTTGGAGTCAAAACCAATTCTATTTTCGTCCAAATTAAGTCCTAGAGTCTAGTTTGAGTCTTTTTGATTGTTTTGTGTTGTTTTGAGTCTTTTGAGTTTGTTTTGAGTCATATAAGTTTAGTTAAGAATCTTTGAGTTTGTTTAAGTGTTTTTAAGCATATTTTTTGTATCTTTGAGTCAGTTTTCATTAGATTAGCAATCCCTCCTAATCTCCGGCCTAGAACGATACCTACTTATATCTATACTACAATTGTCAAAAAGAGGGTTTAATTTGAGTGCTATTATTTATCACATCAGTTAACTTCATCACAATTATTTAGAATGTATCTATGGCATTGATCAAGAACATTTAGATCGAGCTCCACATTTTCTCCTGAACCCATATAACATCATTTGGAGTCAAAAATTGATAACCCACCAGATACTCCACGTCCAATACCATCTTCATTTCGGCCTCTACAGGTATGACGAGACTCAACATCTCTAAGATACATGGAACAAAAAAACAAGCACTCATCCACCAAATATGCATCAACAATAGAACCTTCAGGACGACCCTTATTACGAACATAACGCTTCAGTGTTTGCAAATACCTACAATTATAAAACGAAATACAAATTATTATAATTATTAATTAAATTTATGACTACAATTGTAAAAAATTTATAAAAATTTATTAATTACCATTCAATTAGATACATCCATTTATATTGAACGGCCCTGCAAAAGCTGCTTCATCTGCCAAGTGAACTGGGAGGTGCACCATTATATCAAAAAATGCAGGAAGGAATATTTTTTCAAGTTGACATAATTTCAAGGCAATTCTTGAATTCAGTTGCTTGAATCCTTCCTCATACTCTGTCTTACTACACAATTGTTTGAAAATTGCACTCAACTCTAACAATACCATATTGACAGCTTTAGGCAAAACCGGGCGTATTGCAAGCGGGAGTAACTGCTGCATTAAAACATGGCAATCGTGACTTTTCAGCCCATGTATTTTTCATTCATTCACGTGCACACATTGCGACAAATTTGATGAATCGGGGACCCAAATAGTAGACAACACTTTGCAAAACGTAGTTTTTTCTTCTTTTTTCAACGTGAACAATGCTGGAGGTCGAAATGTTCTATATCCTTCTCTACGTGGGTGTTGACTACGTCTTATGTTCAAGACTTCAAGATTTGCATATGCAGCCAATCCATCTTTAAACTTTTCTATATCTAGCAAAATTCCCACCACACTGTCACATATATTGTTCTTAATATGCATAACATCAAGATTGTGTCTAATTAACAGATGCCTCTAATAAGGTAGTTCATAAAAAATAGATTTCTTCTTCTACTGCCTATTACTACTTGTACTGCTCGAAGTTCATCTTATGCGTTGCCCAACTGAAGCATTTTTGTTTGGTTTTCCAAAAGTAAATCTCAATGTAGAAAGTTCTTCCAGACATTGCAAACCAGTCCACTACCTTGGTGCACTACGATGCTCTCGACAACCATTAAAAGTTATGGTTTGCCTTCGAAACCTATGATTATCTTCAAGAAAGTGTTGATGCTCCATATAACAAATCTTACGACTCACCAGCACGTAAATATATTCTTTATCATGCATGCAATGTGGACAGGCTTTATAGCCATGTGTACTCCATCTTGACAACATTCCATAAGCCGGAAAATCATTCATAGTCCATAAGACGGCAACCTTCATCATAAAACTTTGGTTGGAATACACATCATAAGTAGGAGTGCCCACCTCCCACCTCCCATAACTCATTCAACTAGTCAATCAATGGACGCATGTATACATCAATCTCTTTACCAGGACTGCGAGGTCCTAGTATTAACAGAGATAACAACAAATTTGATTGCTTCATGCACATCCAAGGCAGCAAATTGTAAACAAAAAGCACAACATGCCATGTGCTATGGTCATGCCTCATTTTCCCAAAAGGATTAAATCCATCACTAGCCAACCCTAATCGGACATTTCAAATTTCTGACGCAAAATCCGGATATAAATTATCCAAATGCTTCCATGCTGGAGAATCTGAAGGATGCTGATAGGAGCATATTTATGCTACTTAGTTATGTTGTTTCCTTACATTTAGTTAGCTAAGTACTACTTATTATAGTGTTTTAAGCCATTTTCGTGGGTTTGTAGGTCCTAATGACAAAGTTGGCAAGAAAAGGCAATTTTGAGCCTTTTAGAGCAGTTTTGGGCTTATTATGGATAACTTGTATATGGAGCAAGGTGGATGGACGAATTTGGAATCAAAAGAGGCTAGGAACATGCAACAAATTAGATGAGACAAGTTTAAGATAAAGAAGTTAAGGAAAGAGGAAGAAATATGGAAACCTATCCTAACAACCTTATCTTATCCAAACCTTATCCAATCTTATCCTCACCTAATCTTGTTCCACCTTAATCCTAGCTGCAAGTGGACCTAAAAACATAATTTCTAGAAGCCTTATCTGACCCTAAAAGGGTGCCGCACCCTTCCCCCTTTTATTTCTTCTAGAAAACCCAAAATCAGCCACAAAACACCTTGTTTCTAGAAGGCCCAATTTTGGACAAATTTCTCTAAACTTTTTCCTATTGGATTCTGATTTAAATTGGTCATTTTCCACTTGGATTTGGATTGTATAAGTCCATATCAGAAATTAATTGGGCTATGACTTAATTTTCCCAAGCCTTGCCGTACCCTAGGAACCCTAATCACTTGTTTCTGCTAGGTTTAACCCTATTTCTGATTCCTAGGGTTTTTGCCGTGCACTATATATAGGGACCTTAATGTGCCACACCCCCTTACACACCCTATGCAGCCATTCATCCTTCCTTCCATTCATTCATTCACACCACACACCATACATTTAGAAACACAACCTTTGTCGCAACCCTAGGGAGAAGAAGGAGTGCCGTGGCTTTCATAGGAGAAAGAGGAACTTGTGCCGCAAGAAATCTGCATCCATTGGAGACTTTCAGAGTTCTTTCTTCCCTCGTTTCGTTTCCATGTTTATTTTAATTTGCTTTTCAATTGTTATGAACATGTGTAACTAAGTTTTTCTTAGTTAGAGGTGAATTCAAAGCCATGAACTTATGTTTTATATGAATTGATTTCCTCCAGATTTTGTTTCTTGAATTGTGAATGCGATTTACTTAATTGATTTATTGAGAACTTGTTCTTGTGTGTTGATTAAGGATGCATACTTAGTTTTCATGCATGAATTTGATGCTAGAATATAAGGGAATTTCACCTAATCGTTATGCACTTATATTCATAAGTAGTAAAAATCACTAGTCATGATTGTGTTAAGTAAATTCTAGGCAAGAGTATCATGCAGTTCATAGTTACGAATGCCTAGTAAATGTTTATGGTTTTCAAAAAGCTTAATGATCTTTGATTTTATCTCTATTATGCGGTTCATGTAGGGAATTTGATAAGAATAATTTGGTTATTGATGCGTATTCCATCCAATTCAATGAAATTAGGAAAATCTGAAAGTTAATTTGTGCTTCTCACAATTAATTTGGGGCATTGTTATTCATGGTTTAAAGGGATAAAATCTGGAAATCAATTTGTGTTACATATGTGCATGTGTGGAGAAGGACCCTCTAACTTGCCTTTTACCCATTCAATTCACCTAATTTAGTGTCTAATCTATTTAGTTTGCAATCTGCCTAATTTAATTAATTTCGTCCAAATCAATTCCCCCTTTTATTAAGTGTGTTAGATTAGTTAGAAAAGTGTTTGAATTTGTCCAAATTAGTGTTGTGAGTTTAAGTTAGTTAAAATTCGTCCAAATAACTTGTTAGGTCTAGTTTTGAGTCTTTTTAATTGCTTGTTGCTGTTTTGAGTGTTTTAAGTTAGTTTTGAGTCTATAGAGTCTAGTTTAGTGTTTTAGAGTCTTATTTGAGTTGATTAGCATCCCTAGTTAATCCCCGGTTAGAATGATCCCTACTTGCATATATACTACAATTGTCACAAATAGGGTTTAATTTGTGTGTCAAGTTAATTTTCGCATCAGATGCCTCATAAACTCATCCTTAGGGCATTCAGTTGTGTGCCACCTCATATGTTTAGCCGTATGCTTCGGTATAAAAAACCTTTGCAATCGTGCTTTTAAAGGAAAATACCACATAACCTTAGTTGCGATCTTTTTTCTCTAGCTATCCTCTGTGTTGGTAATTTTAAATCTTGATTTATCACAAACCGAGCACACGGTCAACTTTGAAGTATCTTTCTAACATATTTTGCAATTATTGGGGCATGCATCAATTTTCACATACGTCAAACCCAAGTCATTTATAAGTTTTTTTTGCCTTATAACAGGATTCAGGCAAACAATCCCCTTCAGGCAACATTCTTTTAATTAACTTTAGTAAAGTGGTGAAGATCTCATATGACATTCCTGCTAAATACTTGATCTGATACAATCTTACAACTGCTTCCAATTTCTTAAACTCCTTACAACCTAGCCACAAATCTTGATCTGCCTCTTCAAGCAGCCTAAAAAAGGTTTACACCTCTTCTGGACGCCCTTCCCTAATAGGGGGTTCAGCAGATAGCCCAACACATTCTTCTGTTAATGGTTGGGCAAATACATCATTAAGAAAATCATGCATACTAGTCACCTCATCTCCTGTTTCTTCTTCTCCAATTGCCACATTTTGGTCTCCAATGTTTTGCTCACCATGATGTCACCACCAAGCATTTTTATAATCTTTATCCATATCATACAATATGAGATGTTCAACAATAGTGTTCCTAACAAAAGTATATCGATTACAACATCTTTAGCAAGGAAATCTAAATTTATTAAGGTTAACACCATTTGCAATTGCTTGATCCAAAAACAAATTAATTCCAGCTGTATACGCTTCCAAATTTTGGCGTATCGTCAACCAACTCTTGTCCATGTTTTACCACTTTACGAGGGCAAAATATTACGTTGACACTACGATCCCTACAATCTTTCAATCCTTATCATGTAGGCATAACTATTAGAATTTTCAATTTCTATCTTTCAGCCCTCGAACTCTATCATGATTGCAATATTTTAATTTTCAACGCCTATTATAGTAAAAACAAATTAAAATAACAACAAAAAGTTATCAAAATTATGCTCATCTAATCTATTCTAGTAAATAACAACAAAAAGTTATCAAAGTTATCAATAACAACAAAAACAAATTAAAATAACAATTAGAGAGCAAAACAAATTAATTTAACATAATATATTCTTATATTACTAAATATTATAAGTTTATGTTATATTTAATATTGTTAATTTAACATAAATGCTTATAAATATTATTCATTTCCATTTTCTAATAACAATTCAAGTGACAAAAATTAATTAATTTGACTAAATATTAATTAATTTAACAAAAATAGTAGAAAATTATCTAAGTATTAAATTAGAAATTTTAAATAAATAAACTTGTGTATTATACAATTTAAAAATTAAGGAATTTAGTGATAGAAACCTAAATTATGGAAGAATTCCATCATCGATCAATTCTTTGTGTACTCAACCAGTTCAAATAAATTCCTTACAAAAATAAATTGTAAATAAAAATTAAACATAAGAGGAGAAAATAAAAATATTAGAAGCAAGAAAAACTTACTGTGTTGAAGAAGGAATTAATGAAGTTGGGCGAACAAATAAGAAAGATGTTAGAGAGGAACAAGAAAACATGAGGAGGGTTTATAAATTGGAAGAATAAAAATGAAAGATGAGAGAGAGAGAGAGAGGAAGAAGAAAACATGGGGGTGGGTATATAAAGGCCATCAATTTGTCTCTTACAACCGACACCGGGTTTTAAAATATTTTAAAAAATTAAAATCTATGTCAGTCAGAACCGACGAAGGCTTTAAAATACAACCATTAGTGTCAGCTAGAAGGACACCTATTCCAACACCAACTTTATGTCACTTAAAAGTGATATCAATATTTAAAAATTATTAAAATCTATGTCGGTTATAAGTGACATTAACTTTTACGTCGGTTAAAAACGACATAGATTTTTTATGACGCTTACAACTGATAGTAAATCCGACGTCATGTTCAGTAGGTGTTGGAAATGTCTTGTTTGCCATTATATTATATTAAACCGACATTACCTATTGACACAATAAGGCCCTTTTGTAGTACTGTAAATCAACTTCGGAGGGCAATTATTTATCCCTACAGGAAAGAGAGAAAACTAGAGGATATTTGTTCCCCCTCCCCTAGCACTCTTCTTTGCTTGCTCGTGCAAAGAACTGTCTTCCGTTGATTTCTTTGTCTTTTCCGTGCCACACCGATGTAAAAAAAACTTAATTCTCTTTGTCTTCTTCTTGGGTGGTACTACCATAGGGCAGCCGTCGGGGTGGTGCGGCACGTCGGCTGGCAGGGGCCAGGAGTCGACTTGGCATGGGCCAAGACTCGACTTGGCATGGGCCAAGGAGGTGGTGTGGCAGAGGCCATTGCTTGTGCTACTTGACTTGACTAAAGTCAATGATTGGCTAGGCATGGGCCACGATTTGGGCTGCCTCATTTGGGCTGCTTGCCAAAAATGAGGAAATTACTTCAGTTTGATTTATCAGCTGCCGTAGATGGAGCAATCAAGGATGAAGCTGCCAAGATCGAAGCTATTAAAGATGAAGTGTTGGATGAGCGAATTGTTGAGTGCAAAGTGGCTGCTGCCTCATGACCATTCGCTGCCTAGTTAGTCTTTAAGCATTCGATCTTTTGAGTTATGTGGCCTTCTCGCACTGGAGAGCTTACCTAGATGGGTGTTGGGGAATTAGTTTACCCTTTCGCACTGGAGAGCAAACCCATATGGGTGTCAGGGAATTGGTTTACCCTCTCGTACAGGAGAGAAATTAGAATATCTTCTCGCACTAGAGAGCAGACTCTTTTGGGTGTCAGGGAATTGGTTTACCCTCTCGTACTAGAGAGCAATTAGTTTATCCTCTAGCGCTGGAGAGTAGACCCTTTTGGGTGTTAGTGAATTGGTTTACCTTCTCATATTGGAGAGTAATTAATTTAGCCTCTTGCATTGGAGAGCTTACCCATATGGGTGTCAGGGAATTAATTTACCCTTTCGTACTGGAGAGTAATTAGTTTATCCTTTCGCACTAAAAAGCAAGCATTTTTGGGTGTCGGGGAATTGGTTTACCCTCTTGCACTGGAGAGCTTACCCGTATGGGTGTCGGGGAATTGGTTTACCCTCTCGCATTAGAGAGCAATTAGTTTAACCTTCTGCACTAGAAAGCAGACCCATATGGGTGTAAGGGAATTGGTTTACCCTCACACACTGGAGAGCAATTAGTTTATCATCTCGAACAAGAGAGCTTACCTAGATGGGTGTTGGGGGATTGGTTTACCCTCTCGCACTGGAGCAAGTAATTAGTTTATCCTTTCACATTAAAGAGCAGACCCTTTTGGGTGTTAGGGAATTGGTTTACCCTCTCGCATTGGAGAGCAATTAGTTTAACCTTCTGCACTAGAGAGCAGACCCATATGGGTGTCAGGGAATTGGTTTACCCTCACGCACTGGAGAGCAATTAGTTTATCCTTTCGCACTAGAGAGATTACCTAGATGGGTGTCGGGGGATTGGTTTACCCTCTCGCACTGGAGAGCACTTAGTTTATCCTCTAGCATTAGAGAGCATGGAAGTCGTTGTCGTGAGTACAGTTGAGGAAAGCTGGACTGCTGGACAACTGAAATAATCCTCAGCCTGTGAGGTCTTGTTTAGCGAACTGCTTGTGGAACTCGCATAAGGGTGTGAGCGCAGTGAGCTGCTTCCAGAATTATTGTGCCACCATTAGGTGTTTGTCGTGTACCCTTTTGAGGCTTGGTTGGTGCAAGCCACATGGCAAGATCGGCATAGCTGGGGGCTGTGGTGCAAGATTGGCACATTAGGTCCGTAATGCTCGGCTACTGGTAATGTGTTGTTTCAGAATTGAATCGTTTGGAGTGTTGAGAACAAGGCTTGCCCCCGGTTCTTGGTAGTTGGGCTGGTATGTCATTCTACTCGATCTTGTCATTGAAAGATGGCCCGCTTATGTTGGTCATGTCTTGTTGAATCATCTTGTCAATAGCTTCGTTACGCTGGAAGTTGCGCTATCATTCGGTCAGGAGCCTCTCAACTTCTTCCTGAATTTGTCTTTGTTGGGTAGCAGAGCTCTTGGCTTCCCCGGTCGTAACCTGCTGGTCGAGGCTACTCTTCCATGTTTTCGGATTGTCTATGTCGCAACTACGGTGCATGTGGTATGTTCTTAACATGCAAGCTGGCAATTCGCAGGTTGCTGGTTGAACTTGAGTCGGATTAACCCCGACCGTGAGTGTATACTCATCCATGTGCCTAGTCGAGAGTGCATGCTCCTCTGTGAGCTAAGACGGGAGTATACACTATCTCGGGGGCCTAATCGGGAATGTACACTACCCGAACGCTCAGTTCATGGCTGGTTGAGTGGCTGTTTGCTAGGACGCTGCTACAGAGTTCGTCGTCTGCCTTTGTCATTTTTCGGGACACCTCGTTTAAGACACGCTGTATCTCTGTATGTTGCAAGAGCTGATTCACTAAGGTTGTCTGTTGCGCAAGGAAGTTTGTCAACTCGATGACTTCTCGGGACAAGAGTTGTTCGCCATGCGAGATGGAAGAGCTTAGATGGTAGGTTTCTCCATAGGTGGTAGACTCTGGGCATGAGGTTTGAGTTGGGAAATGTCAAATTTGTGGAGAAATGTGGTGAAAATGCCTATGCTTCAATCATAGGCTCTAAAATTTGAAGCCAGGTTAATAGAATTAATCTTGGATCGATTTGGGTTGCTTGGAAGGCCACGGAAGCAGGCTGCGCCGCGGAAGCAAGCTGGGCCACAAGATTGGGCTGGGCCACGGGAGCAGGCTGGGCTACGAGAGTAGGCTGCTTGGCGTGTGGCACACGTGGGTGCGAGGCTCAGCTTGGCAACGCGTTGGGTTCACGTCATGCTTGAGTGGCTCGGGTTGTCTCGCCTTGGGCTTGGGCCCGTGTGGCTTGAATGGCACGGCTTGGGCCGTGGTTGTGGTGCCATGAACCTTGCCATTGTGGTTGCCACGATGGTGCCCCGTGGGGGTGGTGCCGCTCCATTCATCGTTGTGTTGAGCCCTGTAGATCGCCACGGTCCTAATCCTCGAACGTTGGAATTTCTGTTCGTTGAGATTTCTGAATCTCTTGCCATTGTACTTTTCTTTTACGTTTTATCAAAGATTTTTTATAAAAAATTCCAAGAATAAGAACGTACGAAAAATCTACAAATGAACAAGAAAATGAAAAATCTTGAATGCAAGAGTCTTCTATGAGCGTTCGATCAAGACTCTCAATGAAAACACCAATTTGTGGATACAAATTTCTTCCTCCTTGTTCTTGGACAAAATTGCTCCTACAAAACAAACAACAACTTAGGTCAAGGTCAAGAACCTCACGTGCCCACGTTGATTTTTTTTTGGGGGGGGGGGGGGTGGACTTTGGCCGAAGAAACTTCGATGCCAAAGTTAGAATTTTGAGGGAAACGTGTTTGGAGAATATAAAGAATTTAGCAAGCGTGTAGAACTAGGTTTTTGAGAAAATGGGGGTGTTTATATAGGGGTGTGGCCAGCCCCTTTGGGAGGAGGAGGATCGGCCACTTGGATGGTTTTTTGGGTGAGATTCATGATTTGTTAGCTAATTAATAAATTAATTAGGTGATAAATCAATTAATTAGCTAATTAATATAATTAGAAATGAATGATTTGGGGGTTACCTTGTGGAGAAGATTTGATGAGGATTGATGAAATAGATTTGGAATAAATACCTATTTTGGGCACTTTTGACTTGATTGAGGGATGATTGCCTACTGCTTGTGGGTAGAAATCCCAATGTGCCTTGAGGGTAATCTTGTCTTTTTAACCCAAAAATCCATGTGTCGCCTCTATATTTTTCTTGATTATTTTTGGCTCCATAATGATCATGAGTCTGATGACGTAGAACCTTTACTAAAAGGATTTGCATGCTTATTATTGGAAAGGGATGATCTCCAGCTCCCTTCCACTTAATCCTTCCCAACAAACAATCCACCCTTTAAATTTGATCAACGGTTAAAAACAAGGGCTCACTTTAAAAGTTATAATAATTTTTAGCCATTAGATCAAATTTCAAGAACCCAAATTGTTTGATGAGGAGGATTAGATAAAAGAGATCCAGAGAGAATCACTTTCCCGTATTATTAGGTATCCCCATTTTCCAATTGCTGACATATTGTGCTTGTGAAGCTATTCACACTTGCTTATTTCAATGACTATATTGGGTTTGACGTTAATGGTACCATTTGATGTTCAGCAATGTTTTGACAAGTAGAATATGGATTCCTCATTCATTCCAATCGTTATAAAATGGATAAGATTAGAAGGGTTACGTTTTTATCTTGTCTAATTTCTTTAAAATGACTAATTCTTCACATTTACTTTTAATATACCTAGAACTTTATGAGTTATGTAATGCAATTAACTCTTACATAATAGGTATCAAACAAACTCTTACTAGCTATCTTATGGTAATTTTCACACTTTCATTTTATTTATTTGCACTCTTTTTTAATCAATTAAATAAAACGAGAATCGAAGCATAAAATCGTTTCGAAGTGTCCAAATTAATAGAGAAAACTTGAAGTGTGAAAATCCTTATTTTTCTTAAGATCATCAAAACCAATTTTCCAATTAATCATACGCATTTCATGTTCCATTGTTTTCCACAGATTCATCATAACCAAATATTATCAGTTCATGAGAGTTCAGTTAATTCTGACAAACAAAGTAGTCGGACAATTAAAGTGATCAAGGTCACTACCAGTAGTATTTAGTCATTGCGTCATAGTCACAGACTCACAAGGTCGGGCTAAAAAACGCTTCTATCACCAACTGCCGTGCCACTTCTTGTCTGCTTCTGTGTTTTCTCATCTATATAAACTCATCTCATAGAGGTTCAAAACTTCATATATAGCAAATCGAAGCACACATTAAAAAAAAAAAAAAAAAAAAAAAAAGAGAGAAAAGAGAAAATCACAGATGGAAATGAAGAAGAAAGCTTCAGATGCAGTGGAGAAGGAGCAGATGAAGAAGCTGAAGTTGAAGAACCCATATCAAGAACAAATGCTGGAACTCCACAAGAAGGCTGAGCCATCGATTTTCAAGCCAAAAGCTGGAAGTGTTTTTCCTGTGAAGAAGAGGTTAGTGAAAAGAATGATGCTGGATCAAATTGTCAAATGCTTTTGCTCTGGTTCAGACTCGAATTCCAAGAATACCATCAGCAATCATGTTTATCCAAGCTCACCCTAGCATATATACATATGAGCTTTGGTGTTTTATTTTTTAATGAATTAGTACAGACTAGCAGTTGTTATTGTGTTTCTGCTAATTTCCTGGTTATGCTGGTGTAATTTTTATGGATTTCATAGAAAATGCTGGTTGAAAGACCCCATCTTCACTCGTTGGAATTCTGAACAAAGACGGCCTTCCCTGCCCTCTGAGTTTGTGCGTAGTGGGATTGGGTTTTACGCCGTGGCTTTGGTTGCGTCTGTTTGTACTCCCTTTTTCACTTTCTTTTAGCTTATGTGCTTGTTAGCCTCTGTTTGCTTTCAGTCCCTTGTGGCTCGGCCCTGGTTATATATTAATCGGTTTTTTTTTAAAAAAAAAAAAAAACAAATATGCCGGGATCTCTCTCTCTCTCTCTCTCGATAAATTTTATCACTTCCATGATTGGTAATTAGATTCATAGACAATTCATGATTAAATAATCTGAAATATTACAATCAACCCTCCTTTTTCTCCAGAGAAATTAAGATAAACCCTGATGATGGATATATATTGTGAGTTGGTCTTTGGTTTTTGATATTTTTTATGGACCGGCCAGAGGAGGAGGAGGAGGAGGGGTTGGGGCTAATTTGTAAGCAAAAATTCAAAAGGGTTAGAGTTCATTTAGCGCACCAACAAAATGAATAGAACAGATAGAGAGATGCGCGTGAGCATTGAGTTCAATGACCACATCTGCAATGCTGGATTATATAGTATGCCCCAATATCTCCAATCAGATATTTTCAGTTTCCACTTTTGTTTTTAAAAAAGAAAAATGTAATCTCTCTTAAGCTTCACTAATATATATTTCTGTCATTTTCAATGCCCAAGGACCCCTTTATATGTGAAAATCCCTTTGCCTTTGTTCTCCTTCTCCTTTTCCCTAAGAGCCGTATAGGAATTGGATGTCCATCTACGAAAAGTTGAAGAAACGAGCAAATTGGGAGACCCAGCATTATAATAGCTGTACAACTGAAAATAGAAGGCAAAGGTATAACCTGCAAAGTGGTTGAAGATGTTCAGCCAGAAAAGTAAAGAACATTACTCTTACTATTTCATATCAGGCGTTTTCATCATGAAAATCTTTTTGTCTTCCGTCAAAATTTTAGAGTCGATCCAATGAACTATTAATTAATACTCGTATTATCACAAAAATAAAAACAAAAAAGGATCATCACAGTAGTGTTCTTAACTTAATAATCATGCATAGGTCTCAATGTCATTAAAAGT
Organism: Pyrus communis; assembly: GCF_963583255.1. Classification (NCBI taxonomy): domain Eukaryota; kingdom Viridiplantae; phylum Streptophyta; class Magnoliopsida; order Rosales; family Rosaceae; genus Pyrus; species Pyrus communis. The sequence continues at coordinate 18,972,677 of NC_084805.1, read as the reverse complement.
TGAAACATTAATTATATTTTTGTATTTTATTTTCTCAATTTTCCGACATAAAATATTTGTACTCTTCAACGTTATTTTATGCAAATCCCAAGGCCCCTTAGGAAATGATTTTCAAAGCTCCCACCTCATATTCATGTTACAAATGTCCAATATGAAGCTGAAAGTGCAATGAAAGCAAAATCACTACTAATCTTAGATGAGTGTTTTACTTAAATACTATAAAGAAAATGAACTTTTATGTGGTCATGAAACATAGCACACTGAAATAATTAGCATTTCATGTCATATTGACCATTGGATTGGGATTTGATTTGAAGATGCATCTTTCTATGTCTATTTTTGTTGCATTTGTATGTTCATTGTTAGACACACACAAAAGTACCTAAGTGCCGCCGACTTTTTCTTATTCCAAGAGAATGGCCAAATGGAATCGCAACGAGATAAGTCCCTATTTGATGCCACAAAGTCTTTACTACGTACAGAAACCTTCATTTGTTGTTGTATGTCTCCATCATAGCTATCGTTTGAGGAACACCACTATAAATGGGGTTGCTTATATTTTAAAATTAACTGCAATAAGATAGAGAGGCCTACATTGTTTATACTCTTTAGGCAAGGCTTTTTTCGATGCAAGACAACTCTAAATATGCCCTCTTATGTGATGTCATTTAAGTGCTTAATACGTGAACAATATATTAGGCGATGGTTAAGCCCAAGACACCATACTTAGATACCATAAAAAAATTTGAAGTTTCACCCTAAAAGAGTAAGGTTTCACCCTATTTGAACTAATTCGGCAAAACTTCATTTTTCAACATGGGATATGATAGATAATGTATATACCAAGAAATGAGGTATTGAAAGGATTGGATGAATGTTGGACAAATGGAAGGGGGAGAAACGAAGGATAATGTCAATGTTTAGTTTTTAAATTTTGTACTTTTTCATTTACATTTCTTCCACTTCTTTTCCACCACCAGTCCTAAACCTTTACTCATCCACTTTTCCCCCTTGTGTTTTCTCTCTATTCCAACAAAAATATGAAAATTTAAATACTCAAGGTGAAATAGATACTAAACGAGACGTTAGCTAGCTAGGGCTTAATCTTTAATTAAGTTAGCTCAAAGATCTTAGACCCCTTTTCTGTATGTATATTGTGGATGCAAATTTCTTCCTTCTTGTTCTTGGATAAAATTGCACCTACAAAACAAACAACACCTTAGGTCAAGGCCAAGAGCCTCACGCGCCCACAATGAACCTCTGATGCCAAAGTTAAAATTTTGAGGGAATAGTGCTTGGAGAATTTAGAGAATTTAGTAAGAGTGTAGAACTTAGGTTTTGGAGAAAATGAGGGTGTTTATATAAGGGTGTGGCCGGCCCCTTTGGGAGGATGGGGACCGACCACTTTCATGATTTTTTGGATGAGATTCATGATATGTAGCTAGTTAATAAATTAATTGAATAATAAATCAATTAATTAGCTAATTAATATAATTTGAAAGGAAAGATTTGGGGGTTAGCTTGTGGAGAATATTCGATGAGGAAGGATGAAATAGGTTTTGAATAAATACCTATTTTAGGCATTTTTGACTTGATTAAAGGATGGTTGTCCACTGCTTGTGCGTAGGAGTTCCAGTGTTCCTCGAGGGTAATTTTGTCCTTCTAACCCTAGAATCCACGTGTCACTTCCATATTCTTCTTGATTATTTTTGTCTCCACAAATGCCCCACACCTGTTGGGCTGCTCGCAGGAAAGGGCAACAGGTGTAGAGATCTTCTTGCTTTAGGAAACATAAGATTGTTTCCTATTTTGATATAAATTCCCTTTTTAATAGGAAATTAGATCCTTCTAGGAAAGGGAAATAAATCACTTCTAAAGTCTATTTAAGTCTACCTTAAGTAGATGATTAAATCAATTTTAGAGAGCAATTTATTCTACCCTACAAGAGAGAGAAAGTTAGAGGATATTTGTTCCCCTTCCCCTAGCAATCTTCTACACTTTTCCCATGTAAATGACCGTCTTTCGTTGCTTTCTTCGTCTTCTTAGATAGTGTTGTCGCAGGGCAGTTGTCGGGGTGGTACGGCACGTTGGCTAGTAGGGGCCAGGAGTCGACTCGGCATGGACCAATGAGGTGTTGTGGTAGGGACCACTGCTTGGGCTACTCACCTTGGCTAGAGCCAAGGGAAGCTTATACAGCTGGGGCAGCAGATTGAGGTGTTGTGGCGTAGTGTTAGGCGAGCTGCGTGGCTCATGTCCTTTAGGCTCTTGGACTTGACGCGGGCTAGGTCGACAATTGAGAGAAATGAGGAGGTCGCGGGTCTCATGAGCTGCTGGAATACTGGGCATGTAGGCTTTCTACCTGCTGGTCCAAGAGAAAAAAATGAGGAAAAAGCCAGTACGGGTTGAGCTCTCATGCTGAGTACCATGAATGGCGTTGGTTGCTTAGTCCTATTCGTTGGGAGAAATATAGGATGCATTGGCTTGTCTGATCGCTGTCGTGGAGCCTACTATGAATGAAGGTGGAAAAAATAGATCTTCCTCGTTTGCTGAAGAGATGCTGGTTGAGGAAAAACTAAGGACTTCTTTTGCTGCCGAGAGGCCTGTGATTAACATGACTTCTTCCAATGGGAAGAAAATTGAGGCTGCTAGATCTGAGCCTGTGGTGCTTGCCATGTCAAGAATGGCTAGTACGATTGCTGATAGGATTACTTAGCGTGGAGGTCCTGTCATGCCCCCAGTGTCGAAGTTTCTACCAAGACGTCCGTTGGAAGCTAAGTCTGGTTCACCTTTGTTGAGGCTTGCTATTATGAAGAGCGATAAGGTAGACTCTGCTACTGAAGTGACGCCAAGGCCCACTTTTGCTGCTGCTGAGACTGATTCACCTGCTGGTAAGGGGGAGACTGCTTGAATGGGTAGCTGTGAAAAATCCACTAAGCCTACTTCTGAGGAAGCTGTTGAGATCTGTGCGCTTTTGAAACCATATCTGCTTGAAGACATGGACGCTTGTTCCTTTATTTCTCCGGATGGCTTGTTTGCCTTCACTTTTGAGGCTTCCATTGGTGAAGTAGTCGAATAAGTTGGTGACCAGGTTGGGGCAGCCAGGGATGAAGCGCTAGATGGTGCTGCTGTTGAGGGTGTTGTGCCTACTGAAGGTGTGGCGACCGAGTAGTCATGGAGTGTCTAAGCTGTTGAGGAGTAGTCTTTTATGTAGTCTTTAGGATTTTTTTTGTTTTCCTTGTTGGTTTTGCTTTACTTGAACCCCTTCGGTCTTTGCTAGTCGATTATCAATTTTTCTAGAAAATTTTATAAATTTGCTTCCTTTGCTTTACTCCATCTTCGCTTCTTTTGTTCATGCCTTAGCCTTTAGACTTTATAGACCAGTGACATGCGTGCTACTTTTTTATAAGTAGACAGGCCGCGTAGCCTATGAAGTCATAGGTGTTGGTGTAAAACTTTGCAAAGTTCTTAGCCACAGGGTCGACAGCCGGACGACTTATTTACAGAAGCAGACAAGTCCGTGTGATCAGCAGGTTGTTAACCTTTGCTTTCTTCAATTTTGTAGGTTGCGTAGCAAGTATCACAACACTTTAAGACTTGGTGTAGGTCACTCCGCGCTTGGCAGAGGTGAAGCTTATCGACTACGTAGCATGTAGACAGTGGATAAAGCTTCGTTTATGCACACTAACTTGTTTAACCTTTCACAAGAATGTGTGATTGCGTAAGTTTAGCACGACTTTACTGCTCAAAGGGCAAGCCGTAGGCAGTCTTCTGGAAATCGTAGGCTACCTTAGTACACTCGGTAGTAGATTTAAGGTTCCAGGGCAAACCGTAAACTACCTTAGTACTTCCTAATGTGCCTTCTCCGTCTCTATGGCCCAGTTCCTCGCGGATTAGGCCAAGAGACCCAAAATCCTTCAATTAGCTAAACCTTGAAAAAGACCATTGTGGCTACGTCTAAGAATCCAGGCGCAAGCCATAGTGCACCTAGTTATACCAGGGCAACCCGGCTCATCCACGTCTGGATATTTGGAGTGTAAGTTTATCCTCTTGCCTTGGAGAGCAGACCCATGTGTGTGTCAGGGGAATTGGTTTACTCTCTCGCACTAGAAAGCAATTAGTTTATCCTTTCACACTAGAAAACAGACCTAGATGGGTGTCAGAGAATTAGTTTACCCTCTCGTACTTGAGAGTATAGTTGGTCCCTCCGAGAGTGCAATTCATACGATGAGTCCTTGAGAAAAACGTTGTCTTCTTTTGAAGTACAGGATTAATCAGTTATTGTAAGCATGCAGCCGAGCCAAGTTGTAGATTACTTTTGAATTACTCATTGAAAAATGAGTGAAACGAACGAGGACTTAGTTGTGAGGTAAAAACTGCATAATAGCTGGATAATCCTTGGTTTGTGAGGTAGTGCCCATCGAGTTACTTGAGTCTTCGGGCTTTGATGTAGTGGTAGGTCACATATGGTACTTCCTCATATTGTAGGTGTTCCACTATTTTTTGATCTTTTTGTCGCTCATAGTGGCGAGGATGTAATTACCCTTGCTGCATACTCTACTGATCTTCTACAGACCTTCCTGGATGTGATCCATCTTTTTGGAGTCTTTTCTGCAAGCAGTGATGAAGGCTTTTCTTAAAACCAGATCTTCGGGTTGGAATTGCATGATCTTGGCCTTCTTGTTGTAGCTGGAGATGAGTTGCTGCTGGAAGGTTACGATGCTTGCTATGGTCTGCTCGCGCTTCTCCTCTGCCAGATCTAAGCTTGTGGCCATCTCCTTACTGTTCTGCTCAATGTTTGGTAGTAGAGTGCTGATACTTGGCACGATGACATTGGGAGAAATGATTGCTTCTGAGCCAAATGCCAAAAAGAAAGAAGTCTCATCGGTTGCTCGTCTTTTGGTGGTGCGATATGCCTATAGACATCTGGGGAGTTCGTCTGGCCATTTTCCTTTCTTGTCGGTAAGGGATTTCTTGAGGCAGTTAATGATTGTCATGTTGGATGCTTCGGCCTGCCCATTGCCTTGAAGATATTTCGGCATAAACATGTGCTGCTTGATGCTATACTTTTGGAAGAACTTCGCCAAATCACGGGCAGTTGTTGGTGATTATAGATTGAGGGATGCCAAATCGGCAAATGATGTTCCTCCATATGAAGCGATCTATTTCCGTCTGAGTCGTAGTTGTCATGGGCTCTGCTTCTACATATTTGGTAAAGTAATCGGTTGCCACAATCATCATGCATCTGCCCCCAGTAGCGGACGATATTGGCCCTACCAAGTCGATTGCCTTCTGCATGAATGGCTAAGAACTTATCTGCGGGTGTAGTTCGTTAGCAGACAGTGCTGGTACTGGCTTGTAGCGTTGGTAGGAATTGCACTTCTGCACTAACTCCTTAGCATCTTGATGCATGGTAGGCCAGTAATAGCCTGCGTTAAGGGTCTTCTGTGCTAAGGATCGACCTCCATAGTGATTTCCATAAACACCTTCGTGGATTGAGCTTAGAATAGTTAGGTCATCCGGAGGCGCTAGGTAGCGCAGATGTGGTCCGGTGTAGGATTTTCGAATGAGAATGCCATTCCACATGTAGTTTATTGGGAGCTTTCTAAACTCAAACCTTTCCGTGGGGAGTGTGCCATTGAACAGACAGTCCTCAGTTGGGAGTTGTACTAACCTGTGACACTTCGGCTGCTAGTTCCGCCTCTATGCTTGGCTTGTCTAGATACTCCACCGGAATAAAGCGTTTAAGTTGGTGGTTGAAGGCGGATTCTAGGCCGGCTAGCGCATCCACGTGGGCGTTGTCTGCCCACGGAACTTGAGTGAGAGTGTAAGTCTGAAATACCTCAAGTTGCTTGCGTACATTCTGTAGGTATTGCGCCATCCTTAGATGTTTTTCCATGTACTCCCCAGTAGTTTAGCTAGTGATTAGTTGGGAATCGGAATGAATTGCTAGCTTTTTCACCACCAAGTCCTTCGCAATTCGGAGGCTTGCTAGTAGGGCCTCGTACTCTGCTTCATTGTTGGATGTTTTGAAACCTAGAGTGATCGTCTGCTCGAGCATTAAACCGTCTAGGGTGATAAGGACCATGCCTGCTGCCGAGCCTTTGTAGTTGGATGCGTCACCGACGTGCAAATGCCAGAACTCTTCATAGGGTGAAGCAGGCATGGCTAGGGCATGCTCAGCTGCCTCCAGAGCGTTGTTGGGTCGCTCTGTTACATCACCTAGGCTAGGCGTGAAGGTGCGGTTGGAGCTGGGGCCATGTTACACGTAGTAAAAGATGCTCAACTTCAAGTATCGGGTAGCTCTAGAGCTGAATTATGGAGCAAGGGTTGGCTGGGGCCATGTGACGTGTAGTAGAAGGTGGTGCTCAACTGCCGGTACATGTTGCTCTATGTAGAATCTTTTGGGCTACAATGACAAAACTTGCTTCTGAGTGTCCTTCTAGTGTTTGTCTGCCCTTGACATTCCTTTTGGGTTGAGTTATTACATTTGTCAAAGAACTTTGCACTGCCAGTGTCTGCGCCGTTATCGTCACGTCTGGAGCGGAATGTTGCGTCATGAGGATGACTACGTGCATTTGAAAGTATAACTTGAGCTTTCGGGTTGTAACAACTATCGCCAAAGTTAGCTTTTGAATTTCTGGTAGCTGGTTTCCGCATCGAGGAGAGTTTTTGAACTGTGGAATACACGTAGTTGGGCCCCCAGCTCTTTTCGTATGAGGGTAGAGCTTATTATTGCTTCAAATGCGGCAATTCATCTAATCAGACCTTGAATCTCCTTCAGATTAGTAGGGGACTTTATATTCAAGATCGCTCAAATTTTCCTTGAATGTGCATTAGCAAGCTTCGTCCCAAAGTGCATGCTTCTTTGCCAGAATGAAAAAGTTTGCCAGAGTTAGATATTCTTTCATGATTAATGTTCTGAATAGTGGGTGGTCTGCTAAGAGTCATTCTGCACTAGTTATCGAGTCGTTGCATCCGACTATCTTTTCCTTTTCTACTTTGAACTTCCTCATATAGTCGCGAATCGCTTCCTTTGGGTTCTTCTTGACGTTGATCAAGTGGTCAGACTTATTATTGATCGAGGGATAGGATGATTATTCTTTGGTGAAAACCAAAGAAAGTTCGTCAAAACTCTGGATGGATTGTGGCAGCAGGGTGTGTAACCAATCTTGCACCTCGCCTTATAAAGTAGTGACAAATATCTTGCACATGAGAACGTCGTTGTTATGATAGAGGATCATTGCGCTTCAGTAGTGCTTTAGGTGTTTATCTGGGTGCCTCCCCCTTCCACTTTTTTCTTCCATTGTCAGCTACATTAATAGATTTTTTTTCCTTCTTAGAATAAGTAAAAGACTTCAAATTGAATTACATTCTCCAATTTTAATTTTGTGGTGTTGTTTCCCAATAGTAGTCATGATGACGAGACATTTGTCAATGTGTTCAGAATATGGGGTGGTACACCATGTGTCGCTATACAAGTTGTGAGATTCTTGTGGTATACTATTTGCGTTGTGGGCACAATTAAAAATTTCTCCAAGATGACATCCAACCTCAAGAAATTGGATGGAGAGCTACATTTATTATTGTAGGTATGTTAAAAATGTGAGGAAATTTTAATTTGGTAATTGAAAACAGCTTTTAAAATATAATTACTGAGAACATAATCTTCTCAAGGTTTTGATCTAAAGGGTCACTTCTAGGTTCATCGTTTTTGGTGCAATTGGTGCTTTTATAAGACCAAAAAGGGTCTATGTTTCAACCCATATGAAATTGAACCAAGAATTAAACACTATTTATAAAACTTGACCAATAAATAGACATTATTCATGAAACTAGATCAATAAGTAGACACTATTTATGAAATTAGACTAATAAGTAAACACTATTTATGAAATGAAAACAAGAATTAGGCATTAATAGGTGGAAACTATTTATGAAATTGGACTATACACTATTTATGAAACTGGAGTAAGAATTAGACAATATTTATGAAACATGACCAAGAAATAGGCACTATTTATGAAAGTGGACCAATATTTAGACACTATTTATGAAACTGGACTAAGAAAGAGACACTATTTATGAAATTGTACTAATTAGTATACATTATTTATGAAACTGGGCTCAATAACTAGGCACTATTTATGAAACATGAACAAGAACTAGACGTTATTTATGAAAGTGAACAAAAAACTAGGCACTATTTATTAAATTGGACCAATAAATAGTGTAGTATCGTTCAGTTTCATAAATAGTGCAATTTCATAAATAGTGTTCAATTTCGTAAATAGTGTCAGATGCGAAGGTCCTGTGCCTCAAGTTTTTATTTTTTTATATTAAAATTGTGTAATTTTCATTAAAATTTAAATTTTAGTTGTTATGTCATTTTTATTAAACTTTAAGGGTTTATTTATTTATTAATATTTAATTTTTTTCATTAAATAAAATTATAGCCTGATTTTTTGTTAAAATAAACTTAACCCAGTCATTTTCATAAAAGTTCCCTTAATATAATCCTATATATATTGTAATATTTACCACATATCAGTACAAGGAGTCATAATTAATTCTACGGTATCAATTTATCGTGGATTGCGTACTACCTAATTATGGTCCTGAAAGAAAGTTGAAATAAATCAACCAGCCCTTCCATATCTCGGCTATTGCAGACTACTTAATTATCGCTCCTTTATTCTAACAAACTGAATCAAAAGTACAAAAAGCCACACAGAAGAAATACGGAAGTTGGCAATGGTGAGAAGTGAAAGCCTCGAACTCGAACTAATCTGAAGAATTAGTAAAACTCCACACCAGGACCATTCATCAATGGTGCCAAAACCATTAACCATCTTGGCGATTGGTCATGTTCTACAATATTTCTGGCCTTTGAAACATGTGGGATCACGTCTGTCTGCCCCCATACTCTTACAATAGTGAATTAGTGAGGCATGCCATGCATCTATATGTCACAAGTTAATCGATCAAAGCCAAACCTAACGAATTGCCTATCATAAAAGTTGCAAGGAAAGCTACAAAACAACATTACATGTTGAATTCTTTGCAAAGATTTTCTGCCTTTAATTTGAGTGGGGACCAAGGCGCATAAGTTTGTAATTGGAAAATATAAGGCAATTCTTGTGGTTGAAATCAGCACAGCACAGCGCGCGCGCGCACACGCAGAGAGTTTCAGTTAATCTGACTTCACCATTTTTATTTTGTATCTTTTTTTATTTCCCACAATCAAAAAGAACATTATATTCCTTTTTCATGCACATACATCCAACCAAGGGTTTGGGATACTGTCATGAGCATTGAGGAGGACCGGTCAACGCCATCCACAGTTCGGCAGTGGTTACACGAACCGTGATGAACATATGCAAGATTCCAAAGTGTGGATCTTAATCTTTTTAATGTGAGAAATGACTGACCATTTATCATGGAATGAAGATAGAATCTAGCCTTCTAAATTGACAATATTCATTAAATCTTATCTTTCAAAATTTTTATTATTGTAGTAGTGTGAGAGGCTAAGGGTTAAAAAATGTCAGGTGGTTAGTATTTTTTTTTTTTTTTTAAAGCATTGGGCAACGTATGGGGCTATTTTAGTCAGGGCAAGATATATGGCATATTAAACTTTGATTTTTATTTATTTTAATGATAAATGACACTAGCCTAGGCTAGTTTGTGCATATATTAGACATGCTCTTAGATGATTCAATCTTTGTTATATATTAGCAATTTCGTATCAATGAATATCGTACTTATTTCTCAAAATAATTAGCAATCTCATATATGATACGATGGTGGAGAAAAATATGAAAAATAAATAAGTAGGAGAAAAGTGTAGAAGAATGTTAAGTTAAACCTAAAGAGCGTTCCTTGACTAATATTATTATTATTCTTATGATTGCTGTAACATTATTAATTTGAGTCGTTAGTTGCTGAGTTAAATTTAACAAAATTAATCTTTTAAGTAGCTTTGTTAAAGATGCTCTTACTCTCAATATTCAAGTACTACTAGTCTTATAATATTCCACAGTTCATTTTCTTCTTTTATTTAGGCCACGGGCCGACCCAAACGATCAAATCCGCGTAATCTGTGTTTATTTCATTTATTTCCTAAGCCATCGCTGTCACCTGTGTTTCTTTTGGTTTGCCCACGTTAACAGTGACGTTACCCTAAACCAACAAGGCGAAAGTAATCCATAGACATACAATGAGGTCGATTAAACTCAAGCGTCAAGCCAAATGCTACTCATAAACGTAATCAAAGGCACACACTGAGAGAGAGAGAGAGAGAGAGAGAGAGAGAGAGAGAGAGAGAGAGAGAGAGAGAGAGATGGACGTGAGTATAACCTCAGGAGAGGGGAAGCCATATTGCTTCAAACCAAAACCTGGGGCAGTGGGCCTGATTCCGGTGAAGAGAAGGTCAGTCAAAAGATTGATTCTTGACGATATTCTCCAATGCTTTCGGTCTCTACTTTCAGGCCCTACTAGTACTACGTTTACCCTACTAGTACTACGAAACCGACAAGGCGAAAGCATCCTACGCCAAGAAATTATGATCATCAGGAACCACGTTTGCCCTACTAATACTACTCCTTCCACTTCTGCCAGAGCCGACAAGACTAAAGCATCAAGCGCCAAAAATTATGTTCGTGAGCAACAATGTTAGTTAATGTAGGAGTTGGTGTGTTTCAATTCTAGTACGTACAAACATAAAAATGTTTTTTATTTTTAGTTGCTTCATTTGTGTAGTTTCTCTCTTCCCTTCGCATAATAATATGCTGTGAATTCATCTCCTTTCTTTTGTGGTAATGTTTGGTCATGTTTACACTAGATTTGAGTTTTATGGGGATTCGATGGTTCGGTTAGATTAAATTCGCAACAGTGCATGATGAATATATGAGTAGTTCCAGTCACAGTTAAGGCTCCTCGTGTTACAGACAAATCAAAATTTAACATGTATATAAAAAAATTTGTGGAAATTTTAGCTTTAAGTTTCAATGTATTTTTCATAGTTTTTTTTTTTTTTTGGGGAGGGGGGGGGGGGGGGGGCGGGGTGGGGGTGGCGCCGGCACAATAAATAATGAGATAGAAGGTTGCAAGCAACCTTACCTTGACAAATCCTACTAACCCGATAAACCCTAAAGTTGTCACTCCTTAAATTAAGGGAGTGCAGCAAGTAGCCAGCACACAACTATCAACAAGTTATCTAGATGTCAATCTTCCTCAAATTAAGGGATTAGACTTAATAGAGAATCCCATGAAAAGAGTGAACATAAAATCTGGCAGCATTAGTCACCCCATATCGTCTAATATCCATATGCAGCATCAGTCACCCTGACTTATACAACATCAGTTATATGTAGCATCAGTCACCCCATATCGTCTAATACTCGCCCTCAAGCTAGATCGAGGAGATTAATTGAGCCAAGCTTGCCCAAAAACCGATGAAACAGAGCTGATACAAATGCCTTGGTGAAGAGATCTGCCAGTTGATCATGGCTTCGTGTGAAGATGGTTTGTATGACTTGAGTTTGAACTTGAGCTCTAATGAAATGGCAGTCCACTTCGATATGTTTGGTTCTTTCATGAAACATAGGGTTGGCAGTAATATGCATGGCAGCTTGATTATTGCACATAAGGGACATAGAGGATGGAATAGGGAACCCTAAGTCTGAAAGAAGCCCTTTGAGCCAAATAAGTTCACAGGCAGTGGCTGCCATGGCTCGATATTCAGCCTCTGCGTTGGAACGAGCAATTACTTGTTGCTTCTTGCTCTTCCAAGTAACAAGATTTCCCTGCACAAATGTACAATAGCTTGTGGTAGATTTTCTATCAAGTGCATTCCCTGCCCAAGCTGCATCCATGTAGCCACTAATGGTAGTGGACTTATTGTTACGCATGATGATTCCCTTCCCTATTGACCCCTTGAGGTAGCAGAAAATTCTTTTAACAATGTGAAGATGATCAACAGCAGAAGAGTGCATAAATTGGCCTGCCAAGCTCACTGCATTTGTGATATCTGGACGTGTGATGGTGAGATATATAAGCTTCCCTACTAATCGTTGGTAATAACTCACGTCATGCATGGTTTCTCCATCTATATTGAGCCTCATTTTGCAATCCACGTGAGTGATGGCAGGTTTGCAGTCAAGCATGTTTGCTTCTTGAAGAAGATCTAGTACATATTTGCGTTGATGTAGAAATAGCCCCTTTGAAGATGTTGCCATTTCAATACCCAAAAAATCTTGAGCCGCCCTAGATCTTTGATAGCAAATGTTTGATGTAATGAACGTTTCAGTGCCTCAATTTCAACAGCATTGTCTCCTATGATAATGAGATCGTCCATGTAGATGAAAACCACTAATTTCCCACTAGTACCAGTTCTTACAAACAGTGACAGTGAGGAATTAAACCAGCCTTCTCGAGTACTGAACTGAGCTTGGCATACCAAGCTCTTGGGGATTGTTTCAATCCATATATTGCCTTGTGCAATTTACACATCATGTTGCCTTCAAGACCATTATAGCCTAAAGGAGTTTGCATATACACTTCTTCTTGTAACTCTCCGTGAAGAAAAACATTATTCACATCCATTTGATAGAGTGACCACCCACAATTTACAGCAACTAAAAGTAAAACCCTCATGAAATTCATCTTGGCCACAGGTGCAAATGTTTCTTTGTAATCTACCCGAAATGTCTCGGTGAAACCTCGAGCTACAAGTTTAACTTTGTGTCTCTCGATAGAACCATCAGCCTTGAATTTGATCTTGTAAATCCAACGACTTCCAACAGCCTTTTTTCCTGATGGTAGTTGAACTAAACTCTAGGTGTTATTTTCTTCCAGTGCATGAAGCTTATCTGCCATGGCTTGATTCCATTGTGGGAGGAGTGATGCTTCTCGGAAACTCCTAGGTTCACATTGTTTACCAATTTCACTGAGAAATGCAACATGAGATATAGAGAACTCGCGAAAACTGATACTTTCAGTGATAGGGTGTCGTGAGGCATAAGTAACATAATCTTGCAACCTAGTTGGAGGTTTCCTTGTTCGATGAGGATTTCTTTTAATCACTTAAGGTTCTGTGAGAGGTTGAGTTGAGAGCAATCAGAGTGAGACTCATCATTCTCTTCACTAGCAAGAATTGGACTAGGAGTTACTAAGTCAGTTTGCACTTCTTCACCATCAGAAATCACAGAGACTGAGTTTTCTTCCAACACAGAAGGATTAAAGTTCTAAGGGAATGGAAATAATTTAAACAATTTCTCCCCTTAACTTGTAGTAGTTCCTTTGGAATTGAAATAAGGACAATCTTCTTCAAACTTCACATCTCTTGACACAATGCGCTTCTTAGTGGTTAGATTGAAACACTTACACCTTTTTTGGGTGAAAGAGTAACCCATAAACACACACTTGGTAGCCCTGGCATCTAATTTGTCACAATTCAAGGTTTGAATATGAACAAAGCAAACACATCCAAATACCTTAAGGTATGTCAAATCAATTTTTCTACCTTTGAGTACTTCATAGGGAGATTTGAACTCTAGCACTCGACTTGGGAGTCGATTGATGAGATAAGTGGCAGTGAGGATTACAAATGACCAAAATTTCTTTAGAACATTCATGTGAAGCATAAGGGCATGAGTCTTCTCTAAGAGATCCATATTCTTTCTCTAGGCTACTCCATTTTATTGGGGAGTTCCTACACAACTGGTTTGATGTATGATGCCCTGAAAACTTATGTATTGAAGCATGTTGTTAGATAAAAATTAAGTGACATTGTCAAAACTTAAGACTTTAATGTTTGATTGAAATTGAGTTTGAACATGTAGATGAAAGTCTTTGAAAATGTTTAGGACTTCACTCTTTGATTTCATAAGGTATAAAAAAAGTCATTCGAGAGAAGTCATCAACAAATAGAACAAAATAGTTAAAACCTTCCATTGATTCAATTGCTGGTCCCCATACATCAGTGTCTACCATTTCAAAAGGTTTACTTGTCCTAGACATTTAATTACCGAAAGGTAGTCTAGTAAACTTAGAAAACTGACAAGTATCACAAGTAAGATGATATTTACAAAAATGTGGAAATAGCTTTGACAAGACAGCTTATGAAGGATGAGCTAATCTTTTATGCCAAAGTTGGTTTTCATCTATGAACTTTGATTGAGCTTGAAGAGCCTGAGAAAAGCAGGCATTCTTGCACAAGTAGTAAAGTCCATATATGAAGACCCCTTCACCAATCATTTTCATGGTAAGAACATCCTGAAAAATTACATTATCTTGTGAGAAAATAGCATGCAATTTAGGGTGTTTGTGATTTTTCCAATTGATAGAAGTTGGAAAGGAAAGGTTGGTACATATAAGGCAGTGGAGGGTGTTTTGTGTGAGAGTAAGTTTCCTTCCCCTTTGCCCAAAACTAAGACATTTTTTCCATTTGCAACTAAAACATGTGAATGACTCGAAAAACGTTTAAAATGATGCAAGTTTGTGACTTTGTTTGTCATATGATCTGTGGCACCTAAATCTATTACCCAACAATCATTTTTAGTACTAGTCAATAGGGCAATAGTGAAGGCTTTGAGTATACATGGTGCTTCCTCTCATGATACCTTCTCATTTCCAACAAGAAAGCCGGCAAACTGTCCCAACATAGCTATATGACTGCCCTCATCCTTGCCTTGAGCTTGTGAACCCCCCTCCATGTCCCTTACTTTGAAGATAGGCTACAAATTCATTGATGAGTGACAATGGATTGGCAGTGAATTCCATGGATCCTTGTGAGATAGTAGGAGAGTGAGCATTAGCAAGTTAAGCCTTGGGTTGAGAATGAAATTGTTGTAAGGATCTTGGTATCATCTTCCCATCTTTGCTAATTTTAGGGTTGAGTTCAAGATGAAGTTCCCAACACTTGTCTTCCACATGACCAACACCATTGCAGTATTTACATTTTAGGTGTATATTTATTCCCTTGTACCCCTTTGCCTCTGAGTTCTTGTAGTTTGAGACATATGCACGAGTCTCAGTCAATCTTGATTTGTGCTCAACATTCATCACTTTCTTCATTGCTTCTTCTCGTTGAATAGTTGTACAGACATTGTTAAAGGTGGGCAATTCTTGACTCATCAATATGTGACTCATTAGGTCCTCGTATTCGGAGTTCAAACTCCTTAACAGCTGATAGTCTTCCTCATCTCGTTTCAGAAGAGTGGTAGGGTCTGTGGTATAAGGGAGATAAACATCCAACTCATTCCACATGGCCTTGAGACTCCTAAGGTGTTGAACAAATGCATTTCCTTCTTGTTGGGCACTAGCAATGTCCTTCTTAAGTTGAAAAACTTGTGTATAATTGTTTTGATTTCCATACATATCCTGCAAGGCTTTCCAAAGATCAAGTGACAAATTATAATAGCTGAAAATCTCAGCAAGATGTTTCTCCATGGTGTTGAGGAGTAAGGACATGACAAGCTAATCCTTGCAAAGCCATGCACTGTATGTTGATGAGGAGCTATCTGGAGCCACCACGCTTCCATTGACAAACCCTAATTTCCCTTTGCCTCCGAAAGCTAGTGAAATAGCTCGAGACTAAGGAAGATAATTGAACTCGTTCAAGAGAATTGAACACAGACGTTGATTGTTGTTAACCTTAACGTCTGACTGAACTTTCTTCAACCATGGCTCAAAATGAAGGGAATAATGCAACAGCAAGAATGGCAAAGTCGAGTTACGAAAAAACTCGCTCTGATACCATGTGGAAATTTGAACTTTAAGTTTCAATGTATTTTCATAGATTGATTGGGGGGAGGGGGGATATATAATGAGGTAGAAGGTTACAAGCAACCTTACCTTGGCAAATCCTACTAACCCGGTAAACCCTAAAGTTGTGCAGCAAGTAGCTAGCACACAACTATCAACAAGTCATCTAGATGTTAATCTTCCTCAAATTAAGGGACTAGACTTAATAAAGAATCTCATGAAAAGAGGGAACATAAAATCTGGCAGCATCAATCATCTCATATCGTCTAATATCCATATGCAGCATCAGTGGGGTGACTTATGCAGCATCAGTCAACTTGACTTATGCAGCATCAATCATATGTAGCATCAGTCACCCCATATCGTCTAATAAATTTCTTTTTGTTTTTTACTGTGATATTTTATATACGTGTTGCCGTGTTGGACAAAATGACTTCATTTAGAGAAGAATGGCTACTTGCATATAAAACAATCTTATTTTATTTGCTTAGTGGTTTGATAATTTCAAGGATCAATAGGTATACTAGCATTAGCATTAGTCCACGATGGAAACAAAAAGAGAACAAGTTGCCGAGTTATGATATGCCACATATCAAGATTTGGTTCAGTACCTTCAACTGCAGTTTAAGTACAGAACGTTTCCTTTTTATTTTCTTTTGTTGCGTGTGCGTTTAGTCAGATGAAAATCATTAAAAAAAATGAGACGAAGGGAACAAGGGAACCTGCATCCATTTCATGGGGTGCACCACCTTATCCACTCTTTACGAATATTGTATTACGTACACTTATACAAATTTCATAATGAAAACTATTTATTTTCTTAATCATCATTTATTAAAAATTATTTCTAAAAAATTAACAAATTAGAGATCGTTCAACCATTTATATATGTATCTAGTAAAAAAATGGTTTATTATGAATATGTTACTTGATATCAATACCATCTATTTATTCGACACATATGCTAACTAAAGAATTTGATTTGATTGATTTTTGTATAGGCGATCTTTAAACAATAATTAAGAAAACAATAGAAAACGTGTTTTATATGCTACTGTAGTGAACCGTTGAGCCATGCTTCTCAACAAAATTATGCGTATTATACCAACAAATTGAATTTTAACAAAATAATATGCGTATTATAATAGGGGAAGGTGCATGGAAGTTACAAAACCTACGTATTGAATTCTTGGCAAAGCTTTTCTGTCTTTAATTTGGATAGGGACGCAAATTTTGTGTAGTTGGAACTGGAATATTTGTAATGTGGTATATTTTTACAATGAGGATCCTCTTTTTGAGGATCCCGGGAATTCTCTAATTATATCTGTTTATTGTATATTGTAAAGTAAAAAATTATTGTAAATTTTTTTTATTTAAAATTAAATATAAACGGTACATGACAAAAACTGGCCGCATGATGTACAATAAACGGATACAATTAGAGGATCTCCGGGATTCTCACAAAAAGGATCCGGAGAGGATTCTCATTAATATTTTTATACATATTGATATATCTTACTTTTGGAATATATTAATATAAAACATAAACATGTATTATAATTTATGTGAATTATAACACCATTTGGTGGCAATCTAAATAGTGACTAAACTAAGAGCTCATTTGGAACTTCTTTTAAAATAATTGAAAGCATTGACGGAGCTAGGATTTTAGCCTAAAAGGGACCCAAAAGTTTCAATCTAAAATGCTCTCCTAATCTTACAAAAAATACTTTGTCGTGTGGTGAGCAATCAACTCTCGTCGTTTCGGTCTACTATGTGTCGTCCTTATCATCCTCTTCCTTAAACTTAAACCCCAAGCCTCTCTGACTTTCTTCCTCTCTCCTTCCTCCTCAAAGCTCATAAGCAACTGATTGCTTGAACTCCATAGGAGCCACCATTCTCAAATCAAACCCAAAGAAAGAAATTAACTAAAATCCTTGAAAATCATAAGCATATCATTAAACTTTTATGCATGAAAAAAAAAAAATGTCATGATGGACCTGGGACCATTGTGGCCCCTTAATGGCTCCGCCTATATGACTAAAAGTGCTTTTAATGAAAATATTTTTGGATTCCAAAAGCACTTGAAATGCTTCCTGCAAAACACACATACTTGTTGCTTCTTGAAATGCTTTTTACTAAGGATTGGTTCGAAAAACATTTTCACCAAAAACGCTTTCAACTATTTTGAAATCACTTCTAAACGTCTATAAAAAATGCTTAGTGATGAACCATCACTAGGAGCATTTCAACCAAGCTCTCTATTTTATAGCAAAATTTTAGTTAAAACGATCTAAAAGTTATTTGTGAAAGTTTTTTACTCCAATCATACTCCCTACTATAAAGAGTCATAATGACTATAAGTCAATAAAAATAAATTATTTATTTAAAATACTATTGAAACAGTTAATCTCTACTAATTAATAAAACATTCATGGTCAACCAAAATCCTATGAAATTACCAGTTTAACCCTCTAATTAAAACAAAACATGAATAAGAAATATGGGGTAGAAATGTAATTTCACACAACCAAATTTTACTTTTTTTTCTTTCAAAGTCTCACCTACATGTAATCCTAACATATCTCTAATAAAAAAATAAAAAAAATAAAAAATTCCCCATTCCCACATTCTCTATCACTCTCTTCCTCTCTCCTTCTAATTAAAAAACAAAAATAAAAAAATTTCTCACACACTTTGTGTGTGCCCATATGCTATTTTAATTATAGAGAGCTACTAGCAGATCCCTTCTCCCTCCCTATATTTAGAAGCTCCGAATTCCTATCTTGAATAAGGTGCATGATTGGAATTGACTTTTTTTTTTTTTTCCTTTTTTAAATTCTACCTAAATTTTAGATAGGAGCTCGTTGGAGATGCTCTAACTCAATTGATGTTATTTATTTGACCTTATGCCAATATTGTAGGGATATGTCGGCGCGCGAAACTAGTTAGTCGTTTTGATAGTTCAGTTTATCTGCATTTTCCTTTCAAGTTTTTTATGTCTTTTCCACAACCACAATACCACTTTAACATTTTTTTTCTATATAAATCCATCCGGAATGCTACTAAGAAACAAATTATCACAACAAACGCTGGAGAGAGAGAGAGAGAGAGAGAGAGAGAGAGAGATGGAAATGAAGATAAATTCAGGAGTCGGTAAGCCATATTGCCTCAAACCAAAACCTAGGGGTGTGGTTCCAGCGAAGAGAAGATCAGTTAAAAGCTTGATTCTTGATGATATTCTCCAATGCTTCCGGTCTCTACTTTCAGGCCCTACTATTTCTACAGCAGCTTCCCCTTCTGCCGGAGTCTTGGCCGACGATGGCGACAAGGCCAAAGCATCCAGCGCCAAGAAGATTATGAACATCAGCAACCACGTTTACCCTAGCCCACCATAGTTTCTCTTGCAGACGACATTATAGTTAATGTAAGAGGAGTTGTGTTTCAGTTGTACGTACAATTATAAACATGCAAAAGTGTATTTTGATATGAATTTTATATTTACTTCCTTGATGTGGTTCTTTGGCCTCAATATATATAATTTAATGAATTTAGTGTATTTCTCTGCTTTATTGAATTTTGTAGTTAGATTCATATAGCAATTTTCATGAATCGGGAATTTCACAGTTAAGCCATTTTCACAATTTAAATCAGGACCATAACACTGGACGATAGCTTGACAATTTTAACTAAATTGACAACTTACAAAGAGGATCCAATCATTCATCGTAAGGTATAAATCTATTTTCAATAATAAAAAAAAAGGTATAGATCTATTTTCATTAATAAAAAAAAAGGTATAAATCTATTTTCAATAATAAAAAGTGAGCTTTAATGAAAAGGGCTTGATCTATTATCAATAATATAAAAAAGATATAAATCTATTGATTTCAACAATAAGAAAGGTATAAATTTATTTTCACAGTTGTGATAATATTGATTGTGATAACTTGAGAATTGGTTGTTTGATGTTCCAAGGATCAATACTAGAGAACCACAAAATCCAATTTTTGGAAAGTGATTGACAGGTGAATATTTGACATTAGAAATTAAGGTTATAAAGTCAACAAACCGAAATGCATATTGTAAATTCAAATAGGTGCGTCTCTAACACTACAACGTGGTGTTATTTTTCCATTCAAATTATAATACATATATTTGTAAATGAACCACCTTATTAGAGTTGGAGAATTGCTGCGATTTTTCATGAATAGCCTAAATTATACCTTTGAAAGTCACTTTAAAAGTATTACCTAAACTCTTACAACTCAATACTCATAACATAACTTGTGAAATGATATATCTAGTAATATTTTCGATACATGTAAAAATTTATCTACTACTAAAAACTATTTCACTCTCTTTAACTAAAGAGTCATACTAATGAGACTAAATTTGTAGACTAAATTAGCAAATCAAATAAGGTGTCATCAATAGAAAATGAGCATGTTTATCAACAATTAAGTAATAATTCAATCACCAACTTCCAGGTCATTTACTTTACAAAATTTAGTCTACAAATTTAATTTCTCTAACATTACTCCTAACTAAAAAGTTATTTATTTTCTCAATGCGTACAGAAGAAGCAAAAATTATTGTTTGTCGCTTTCATTTGATCCTAGCTATTCGGCAAAACCCATGCCAGCTTTTCCACGACTTTCTCAATTTAAACAATCAATTTTGTTGTGGAACAAAATGGGGATGTCTTTGTACGTTGTATGGTAGAAAACTATCATGAACGCCCTAAAAATGTAAAGAGGCTCTTGGGGTATCTTCGGATGATATAACTCATGTATTTGACGTCATATGTAAAGATGGTCTAATGATAATAGAAACACACTTTGTTTTTTACTCTCCAATCTCTCTCTTGTTTCTCTCTCTATGTACTTTATTTCTAATACGTTATCAGTACGTTTTTAAGATAATTTTCTTTTTCAAATATAGCTAGAGTCATTGCGTGATTTAGATTCTCTTCATACTCAATCATTAGATTTCATGATGCTCTCAATTATTCTTCAATTGTAATACATATTGTATTTCAATCTTACTTGGTAAAGTTTCATTTCGTATAAATATGTACATGGCAAGATGAATCCGTGATTATGCCGTAGAGTTCAGATTTCTTTTTTTTTTTTTTTTTTTCACCTACCTAGATTAATTGACTGACAATCACATATATATCTTATGATTATGCCGTCTGCTTTATATGATTATAATCTCGTCTTATAAGTTTTTCTTGTTTCTTTATACATACACACATATATACATACACACATATATACATACATACATACATATATATATATATATATAATGCGCACGTATATATGTATAAGCCTATAGTGCTCCATATACACAAACATATATAATCATGAAGATGACGAACCCAGATGACGACTTCCTAACATGCTTCGTATTTTGCTCTATATCATTTTATGCCGTTTGTTTTCCTTCCCACTGTTACCACTACGTCATAATCAATTGGAAAAGTGATCAATTATCTTTATTACTACTAGTAAATAAAAGCAATGACTATCATATATGAATATCCAGCTAATATATAAAAATGTCATATTTACAATCTGCGTTTTTCGTTGTGGGTATCTTAAAATTAATTATGATATTTCATATGCCTAGCTAATTAATCTTCCAACGTAGGGAAGTAAAGAGGCCAATAACGTTTTCCTCCTTTAATCATTTCTTGGACCACACATATCCGCCTTCAAAGATATTTGTTTCTACGAGCTAAAACTGATCTCTTTAATCCTATAATGCTTTTATGGATGATTTTGATTCAGCACACTATATTATGATAAGTTCATTATACCATACAAGGGATAAGGACTTCTATTCCATCTAGCTTTCATCATACAATCATAATCGGACCTTAGTCCATTGATCAACAATTTTTATCCGATAAGGATAGGTGGGTATGTAGCCCTATACAGTACAAATTTAATATTTATGTTCAAGCAATTGGGAGCCTATAGCTCATTACGCCTGTAGCCAAATGGGTATATGGATATGTCGGATGTGGTAGATTCAAACTACCTTGAGTATTTTTCTCTGACATTCATGAGAAAATTATTTTTGTCCATTTTCTAGAAATGAAATTGCACACATCCTAGTGACAATTTATTGAATCAAAACCTAGAGTTCGTTAGATTCAAAATAACTGAAAGTCGAAAGTTTCTTTGTTTAGTTACAACATGCAAACCAAAACCTTTTTTTTTTTTTTTTTTTTTTTTTTAACTTTATATATATAGCTTTGTGGTTATGTAATAAGACATATTGAGCATGACTCTGCCTCACTAAAATATTTGGTGCATTTTATTACCAAGACTTGATTAAAAACAAAGGAAAAATGGTTGAGAAAATTTTTATAATTCTCCTATGAATTTGATCTCGGTGGATATAGCTCACCTTGAGGTATAAGACTTGTTTTCCATGCATATGGAAATATCATTTTATTCCATTCTTAGTGGTTGAGTTTATTCTCTCACCTTGAGCTTACAAGAAATTAACGGTTGAGTATCTCCCCATAGCTTGGCTCTTTATTTTATTTATTTTTAGTTACTTTTATTATGTTAATTTTGATTTTGTTTATTTTAATTTTCTTATTTTACTATGAATTCTTTAATTCAATTTATTATTGGATTTTTTCTTTTTGTTTTTTTTTGGTGTCATTCATGTGGTGTATTTTTATACATATTAATACGTTGTACTTCAAAATACATTAATAAAATGCATAGACATGTAGTATATTTTAGGTAAATTTTAAGTGCTTTTAAAATGAATGAAAGTGCTTTTAGAGAAAATGTTTTTGGTTCCAAAAGCACTGAAGTGCTTCATGCAAAAAGTACATAATTGTTGCTTCTTGAAACGCTTTTTTCTAAGGATTGATTCCAAAAACGTTTTCACAAAAAATGCTTTAAAACTATTTCAAAAGTGACACACCTTGACCCAAAATGTCCACCTGGACACCTGAATCGAGATGTGCTGGGCAACACCTGAAAGGTGATGAAGCTATAAAGTGTAGTGATGTGAAAAATGTGAATAAATTAAAACCTAAAAGTGACTAATTTAGAGTGCGCATGTGAGTGGGATTGAATCCATATATATCACACAAGTGATGTTAGAGCAAAGATAAATTGCAGTAAAAGAAGAGTAAGGATATTTATACCAAAAGGAGAAGTCTCCTACGTAACGGCTTTTACGAACAATCCTCGTCATCACGAAAACCTCTGCCACTAAAAATCCTAGAGGGGTGAAAAACAAGGATGAGTGGGCCTGAAAATAAAGTTTGTAAAACCTTTTCGAAAAGTGTAACCCCTCGCTGTAAAACAAGTATATGGTTTCCCAAAAATATTATAATAATAGTATGTAGTGGGTATCCTGCAGTAGAAGTGATTCAAAGATGTAGGGTACAACAACGAGGTATCTCAACATTAAATCTCAAACCATTATTTTAAGAAATCAATGCTCATTAATTTATGTAGGCACACAAGTCCACTGTAGAGATATTCAAACAATGGAACAGGTTGGGTGAAGGTTTTACATTCTAGTACTACATCACGTGAGTTGCGCTAGTCGCATCACATACAAGTCCAGAACATCACACAAAAGGATAGGCTGGCACCTAACTCTGGATCCAAAGCAAATGTAAACGGTGCATGTGAACTACAAGTGAAGCTAGTCTTTCGCCCAGGACAATACAAATAACTAAGCGACACAATGCAAACATGTAATAATGAGCAGATAAAACACAAGGATGTCATGCCACAAGTTTATGCTCACGAATAATATTAAAAACATAAAGTGCACGAAAAGTCTATTTGTAAAGCTAAACATGGCATGTCACATCATAATATATAAAAGTGGTTGTTGGGAAAATCACATATACATATACATATATATATATATATATACACACGTAAAAACAAAAGACTCACTCTTAGGTACTTGCGATGTCACATCATTTCGAGCTAAGAAAGTCGGAGTCCCAAATAGTAATCGCACCTAATTATAATATTGGGTCCCATCAGTAAAACTCAGCTAACATGATCAAATTTGAGAAAAGAGAGTGCAGATTTGGAATCAGAGCGTCGAAATACACTAAAAGAGGTTCCAGGCGAATTTTGTAAAAAGTAAACAAAAAAGTCAACGGTCAACCCTAAAAGTCAACTGAGATGCCCCGGTGGTCAACTATGTTAAAACTTCAGAATTTTCCTAAATGGATGTCAAAAACAAACTCGGGATGTTGAAATTAGCCTAAGAAGGTTTCTGAGAAAATTTCGAAAAAGTCAACAACGTCAACTAACAGTTAATTTTAATGGAATATTCCATTCTCAAATGGAATATTCTGTTAAAGTTAACTGAGAGGTTAACAGAATAGTCCAAGGGAATATTCCCTCCAAAATCTAAAATGGACTTGGGTTGGAACAAAGCCCAAAGGTTGGGGCTTTAGCCCCCTCCTTTCTTTTTTCTTTTCTTGTTCTTCTTCTGGATTGTTGCAGATTTTCGTCGGAAAATCTGGAGAGGAATTCAAAAACTCCGTTCGAAGCCATTTTAGGACCAAATTTTTCCCATAATATATCAAAACGAAGCTAGGAAAGTGTAGAACATTATTGTACCTGTTTGAAGTTCAAAAGGTGGCTGAATATGGTCGAAAAATGGCCTGAAAGATGACTGGTCTGTCGAAAACTGGGTAACTCATTGGAAACTTTCTTGACGGCTAACTCGTCGTGGTTTGTTCAAAAATTGGCTCGAAAGCCACGGAGGTCGCTAGAGTTCGTCGTTGGGGAAGATATGCACGTATATATTCATAACAGGGTTTAACCCTTGAAATTTCAACATAGAAACACAGCTCAAACAAGATTATAACCCACAAAAACCACGTTGAGGATTAGAACCTTACCTAAGGTGAAGTTTGAGAGATCTCAAGCTCTCGGTGTTAATGGTAGAGCACACGAGGATGCTCTAATGGCGCATGCAAAACCATCACTAGGTTCCCTGAGTCTCAAGGATTCCAAAGATATAAGTTTCAAGTTTGATTTGTGAAGGAAATGAGGTGAAGCTAGGGTGAAGCTCTCCGAGCTTAGAGAGCGTGTGTGTTTGAGAGTTAGAAAGAGAGAATGATTTTCAGAAGAGAGAGAGAGAGAGAAAGAGAGACATGCACGGGAAGGAGAGGTAAGAAAGAATGGAAGTGAAGAAAAAGAAATAATAAAGGAAGCTAAAGAAACAGATGTGAGATAAGAGTGTTATAGTAAAGATGAATATAATAATGATTGAGTGTGTAAGTAGAGAGAGAGAAGGGCCGACTGAACCAAGGCATTGGTGCATAGGGGTAGGCAAACAAGTAGAGGAACCGCGGGTAAGGGTGGGTAATGTAGGTTCGGGGCGGGTATGGGCCAGGTCCTTTTTTTTTTTTGGGAACAAGCGAGGCAGGGCGGACTGGGCCATGGTTATTTACATGGCCGGCCGGTTCCTAAACCTTAGAAAAACAGAGCCCCTTACCAGCCGGTTTCTAATTATAATCAACGATCGAGATTGAATGATAACCTATCATTCAATCTTAACCGTTAATTTGTAACCTAGGTTTCCAAATCAGTTTCAAACTTCAGTGTTCAGTCTCGATCTCTCCGACACTCCAACCCTCTTAGCTCTCTCGAATTCGCGGTGCCGTTCCTTCTTCCACCGTCTCTGACACGACTCCGGCCAGCCACAAGCAAGCCACACACATAAACAAACACATGCACCCTGCTACTCACTCTCTCACTCCCACGCCCCACCTCTCCACCGTGACTCCCTCAAGCCTTGACTCCCTCGACAACTACTGTTTAATAGTGTCTACCATCGGCGTCGAGTTCGCAACCAAGACTTTCTGGGGTGGGAAAGTTGAACTTGCTTTCCAGGTTCACCAAGAACGAGTTTAATTTGGAGTCCAAGTCTACCATTGGCGTCGCCGTCGAGTTCGCCACCAAGACTTTGACCGTTGATTCCAAGCTCATCAAGGCTCAAATTTGGGACATTGCTGGCCAAGAAAGGTGATATTTGTTCTCCTATTTCTTTTTTCCTCTCAGTATTCTTTATATTTTTAGTTTTTCTGATTTGGGTTTGATTATCTAGCTGATTACTTGGAAATATTTGATATATATAATATATTGGTTTGAGTTTTGATTGAATGGTATGCTCAATAGTTAGTTTGAGTTTTGGTTTGAGTTCT
This sequence comes from Pyrus communis, assembly GCF_963583255.1. Classification (NCBI taxonomy): domain Eukaryota; kingdom Viridiplantae; phylum Streptophyta; class Magnoliopsida; order Rosales; family Rosaceae; genus Pyrus; species Pyrus communis. The sequence continues at coordinate 18,946,687 of NC_084805.1, read as the reverse complement.
GTGATCAGTCAAACAATCTAGTTGGATTAGGTATCTATGCAATAAAACTACAGTTCATTGTTTGTCCATATAGTTGGAAACTTGGAATATGGTAGAGATCTTCAGATGAATGAATCTGTGCAGTTCTGAATATATATATATATATATATATATATGTGCAGTTTTGAATCTGTGCAGTTTTTGAATATATATATATATATATATATATATATATTATGTTGTTGGATATATATATATATATGTGCAATTTTGAATCTGTGCAGAACTACAGTTTTTGCTTCTTCTGTGTTGTGCAATGTGCATTTCTGTGTGGTGTGCATTTAAGTGTTGTGTGCTGAGCGTAGATGTGTGTGTTTTGATTACTATATGGTGGGAAAACAGTGAACGTGCTTCTTCTTTGTTTTGATTATTAATTGGTGTGTATATTTCTAAATATCTTTATTTGATTAATGAATATACTTTCATTATTTAATTTTTATAGATTTTTACGTAATGTCTCAATCTCAAAGCCAAAGTACCCCTAGTACTAATGTAGCATCATCCATGGCTACAATCTCAAAGCCAAAGTACTCTTAGCAATTGCTAGCTACAATCTGTTATGTGCAATTGCTGCAATGATGCAATTTGTGCAAATTTTTTTTTTTTTTAATTTTTAACTAACATAAAAAAAAAAAAGGGGAATCATGGACCCGGCCTGGATTCGGTTCAATTCCTGTAATGAAATATGACGTACCCGGCCTGGCCCATTTCGTTTACGCTCCAGTTCCTTCAAAATTAGGCCTGGCCCGTGACCAGCTCTAGTGCACACTGCAAGAGGTCGGTTTTTAAAGTTTGAACCTATCTAAGGTGAATTTGCATTGTTTTGAACATAACTTCTTCATTATAATTTCGAATTGAGTTCCGTTTGCAGTCACGTGTTCATAAAAATGAGTACTATTCGAAAATAGTAAAATAAAACTAGAAAAGTGAAGGGAAAATTAAAGTCCAACGTGGAAGGCCTATGTGGCATCTCAGGGGATTTTTGATAATTTCACTACTAATAAGAATAAAATACAATAAATCTCGGGACAGGATGTCACAAAAACATTTCCAAATGAGTCATAAAAAGTCTGTCAGTGATGAAGTAGTGACGATGAAGCATCACTAAGAGCATTTCAATCATGCTCTCTATTTTATAACAAAACTTTAGCTAAAATAATCTAAAAGTTATTTTAGAAGCTCTTTACTCTAATCATGCTTTCTACTTTAGAGAGTTATAATGACTATGAGTCAATAATTAGAAAATAGAAATTAATTATTTATTTAAAATTAATATTAAAACAGTTAATTTTAATTTTAGAGAGCCACTACAAGCTCCTCTCTCTCTCTCTCTCTCTCTCTCTCTCTAGGAGTTTCTGAATGAATCAGGAGCCTCTAAATGAATCATATCTTGAATAGGGAGCATAATTGGAATTGTTTTTTTTTATTTATTTATTTGTTTTTAAATTCTACCTAAATTTTAGATAGGAGCTCATTGGAGAAGTTCTAACTTAGTTGATGTTATTTATTTGACCATATGACAATATTGTAGGGATATGTCGGCGCGCGAAACTATTAAGTCGATTTGATAGTTCAGTTTATCTGCATGTTCCTTTCCAGTTTTTTATGATTCCTTCCAACAACCACTGTAACATTTTGATTTTTATTTTTTTCTATTTAAACCCATCTGGAGATAAATTCACGGAGAAGGGAAGCCATATTGCCTCAAACCAAAACCTGGGGGTGTGGTTCCAGCGAAGAGAAGATCAGTTAAAAGCTTGATTCTTGACGATATTCTCCAATGCTTCCGGTAACAAGTGTTGCATTCGGGTGGTTCAATGGTAAAATCGCCTTCATATATCCACATTGGATTTAGTTTGTTGCTTACCAGGTTGCATAGAGATTGCACCGCTGAAAATGTAATTAATAACACTAATCTTAGTTTTCTTCAAATATTGTTCCGAAAATCGTTAGTTAACATTTGAAATGTGTCATACTTCAACATTGTGTCACAACTCTAAAAACATTGTTGGTCAAAATAAACTCGCACCATATGTTCCGCCAACTTCTGATGAATTTGTTGTTAACAGTCTTTGCTGTCTGCTGGGACATTATATTTGCTGCTGACTGCTGAGGCTGCATGAAAGCTACTACGTACTATAGTCCAAAACATACATATGAAAAGCCCACATATATATAGTTCAAACCAAAAACTGGGACTGTAATTCCACCAAAGAGGTCAGTCAAGAGCATGATTTTTTATGAAATAATCCAATATATTTTTGTTGTGTAGGATGATGGGAGTAGGTTAGGTCCATGATTTGAAACCCTCTGTTATAAAAATAAAATAAAGTTAGATAAAAATAAACAAATTATAAAATTATAAAAATATATAAAATATAAAAATAAAAAAAAAAAAACAGAATTGATCAACATTATGCCGTACAAAAATTGCATAAGGATGTTAAAACAAAAATAGGGTATCAATTTATTGTGGATTGCAGACTACCTCAAAAATAAAATAAAATAAAATAAGATTATCGTCCTGAAAGAAAGTTCAAATAAACCAACCCAGCCCTTGTATGTATAATTTGAACTCGAAATAATTTGAAGCAGTAGTAAAACTCCACACCAAAGACCATTCTTCAATAGTGCCAAAACCATTAATCCATTGGCGATTGGTCATGTTCTACAATATTTTTGGCTTTTGAAACATGTCGGGTCACGTCTTTCTGCCCCGATATTCTTGCAATAGTGAATTGGTGAGGAATGCCATGCATCTATATATCACATGTTAATCGATCAAAGCCAAACCTAATGAATTGCCGACCATAAAAGTTGCAAGGAAGGTGCGACGAAAGCTACAAAACAACTTTACATGTTGAATTCTTTGCAAATATTTTCTGCCTTTAATTTGTGTGGGAACCAAGGGGCATGAGCATTGAGAAGGACCGGTCTGCACCATATATACGTCATACAGGGTTTGGAATATTGTCATGATTGAGGAGGGCCGGTCTACACCATCCACCATTCGGTAGTGGTGATATGAACCGTGGCGAACATATGCAAGATCCAAAATGTGGATCTTAATCATTTTAATGTGAGAAAATGACTGACCATTTTTTTTTTCTTTTTATCATGCTCGATTCATTAAATCTAATCTTCCAATTTTTTTTATTGTTCTAATAATGTGAAAGGGCAGAGCTAAAAGTGTTAGATGATTAGTTTTAAAAAAGCTTTGGGCAAGAGATGTGGCTAAACTTGCTCCTTGAAGAATCTTGGGCTATTTTAGTATGCGCTAGATATGTCCTATTAAAAGTTTGATTTTTTTTTTTTTTTTCATTTTAATGCTAAATGACACTAGCCTAGGCTAATTTGCATACATGATGCATGCTCTTATGTGATTCAATCTTTATTATATAATAATTAGCAATCCCACCTATGATATGTATGTTGGAGAAAAATATGAAAGAGAAATAAGCAGGAGAAAGGTGTAGAAGAATGTTAAACCTAGAGAGCGTTGCTTAAGGAACATTATTATTATTACTATTGCTATTATTGTTATTGTCGTTGTTGTTGTTATCTAAACTAGATGTTAATAAAATATCGTTTGTCAACCAAAAACTAATCAAATTTACTTGCATACCCTTTTAATACAAAACTGAAAGAAGATAATAGAAAAGAAAACAATGTGGCCATTAAAGTAATTTTGTACAAACAAGCTTTTCTATTTTTTTTCTAAAACTCACAGCTATGTTACTTTATCAATACCCTTTCAACTCATTCTCTCTCCCTCCTATCTGTCAACCCCTATTTTTTTGTGATGTTTGCCAACCTGTTAAAAACAAATAACTCTTCTCATAAAAAAAAAATTAAAATACAAATATTTAAGTAAAGAGATCATCTCCGGATCTTTTCCACCAAAACCACCAATTCAAGTGATCCGAGCCTTTGAAATTTCATCCAACGGTAAAAAATTATTATAGCTTTTAAGAGACCAAAACAGGTGGGTTGTTAGATGAAATTTCAAATGCTCGGATCACTTGATCTGGTGGCCTTAGTGGAAGAGATCCTTTTTCCAATTTTTAAAAAATATAAAAAATATATGCGTAATGCTAGGAAGACTAAATTTGTAAACTAAATGATGTATCACCAATAAGAATAAGCACATTTATCAACATGTAAGTAATAAATCAATCATCAACTTTTATGTCCTTTAATTTTCAAAACTTTATTTACAGATTTAATTTCTCTAACGTTACTTAAAAAATATATATCTCACCACACAGAGTGTGTCACTTTTGCTAGTTATTATTATTATTATTATTATTATTATTATTATTATTATTATTATTATTATTATTATTGTTGTTGTTGTTGTTGTTGTTGTTGGGGTAACATTATTAAGGAACACAAGTTGCTGAATTGATGTACTTTCTACAACAGTTTAAAGTACAGAATTTTTTTTTTTTTTCCTTTTTGTTGTGGGTGCTTTAATTAGATGAAGATTATTAAAAAAATGAAAGCAAGGGAACAAGGGAATTTGAATCAATTTGGGGGTGCACCACCTTTTGTTCATTCTTTACAAATAACGTATTAGTACACTACTATACAAATTTCATTACTTAAAGATTATCTATTAAAAAAATCAATCAAATTAGAGAACATTCAATCATTTACATAATTATCTAATAAATGAACGGTTCACCATAAATATGTTACTTGATACTGATACCATTTATTTATTCGACACATATATGTGGCTAAAGAATTCTTTTGGTTGATTTTTGTATAGACAATCTTTAAACAATAATTAAGAAAATAAACAAAAATACTAAAATTTGTATGATAAAAATACAATAATCACAAGGGGTGATAAGGCGACGCACACATTTGAATCGATCAAATCTATGAGGCAAACCACTTGTAGCATGCTGTTAAATAAGGTGACGCACACATTTGAATCGATCAAATCTATGAGGCAAACCAGTTGTAGCATGCTGTTAAATGACAGATTGGCCGTGTTTTACACTCTAGGAAGAACAATAGAAAACGTGTTTTATATGGCAAAGAGGAAGCTTTCAAGTTTCAAGTCCATTTAAAGAGGAAGCTTCCAAGTCCATGCCCGAGTAATTATTACTCATGGGGTCGTAATTATATATATGCGTATTATGCGTACTATAGTGAACGGTTGAGTCATGCTTCTCAGCATAAACATGCGTATTATACCAACAAATTGAATTCTTAACAAAATACTATGCGTATTATAAAAATGGAAGGTGCATGGAAGTGCAAAACCTACGTATTGAATTCTTGGCAGACCTTTTCTGTCTTCAAATTGGATAGGAACGTAAATTTTTTGTGCCATTGGAACTGTAATACTTGTCATGTGGTGTATTTTTATAAATATTGATACATCGTACTTTTAGAATATATTAATAAAATGCATAGGCATTTAGTATAATTAATTTAGGTGAATTATAACACCATTTGATGATAATTTGAACAGTGAATACTCTAAGAGCTCGTTTGGAAATATTTTTAAACTGAATGAAAGTGCTTTTGTAACAAAATTTTAGCTAAAACAATCTAAAACTTATTTTAGAAGCTCTTTACTCTAATCATGATCTCTACTTTAGAGAGCTATAATGACTATGACTTAATAATTAGCCTATAAAAATTAATTATTTATCTAAAATAATATTAAAACAGTTAATTTTAACTATATAGAACCACTATGAGCTCCTAAATGAATCCCTATCTTGAATAGGGAGCATGATTGGAATTGATTTTTTTAATTCTACCTAAATATTAGATATATGCTCATTTAAGGAGCTCATTCGAGATTCTCTAAGTCAAATTGATGTGATTTATTTGACCTTATGCCGATATTGATAGGGATATGTCGGCACGAAAGTAGTTAGTCGTTTTGTTAGTTCAGTTTATCTGCATTTTCCTTTCTAGTTTTTTATGATTCCTTCCCACAACCGCAGTAACATTGTTTTTTCTATTTAAACCCATCCGGAATTATACTCAGAAACAAATTATCACAACACACTGTGAAGAGAGAGAGAGAGAGAGAGAGAGAGAGAGATGGAAAAGAAGATAAATTCAGGAGAATGGAAGCCATATTGCCTCAAACCAAAACCTGGGGGTGTGGTTCCAGCGAAGAGAAGATCTGTTAAAAGCTTGATTCTCGACGATATTCTCCAATGCTTCCGGTCTCTACTTCCAGGCCCTACTAGTTCTACTGCTGCTTCCCCTTCTGCAGGAGTCTTGGCCGACGACGGCGACAAGGCCAAAGCATCCAGCGCCAAGAAGATTATGATCATCAGCAGCCACGTTTACCCTATCCCACCATAGTTTCTCTTGCAGACGACATTATAGTTAATGTACGAGGAGTTGTGTTTCAGTTGTACTTACAATTATAAACATGCAAAAGTGTATTTTGCTAAGAATTTTATATTTACTTCCTTGAAGTGGTTCTTTGACCTCAATATATATAATTTAATGAATTTGGTGTATTTCTCTGCTTTATTGAATTTTGTAATTAGATTCATAGCAATTTTCATGAATCGGGAATTTCACAGTTAAGCCATTTTCACAATTTAAATCAAGACCGTAACACTGGACGGGAGCTTGACAATTTATTTTCGTTTTTTGACTAAATTCACAGTTACAAAGAGGATCCAATCATTTTCAATAATGAAAAAAGGTATAAATATATTTTCAATAATTAAAAAAGTATAAATCTATTTTCAATAATAAGAAAGGTATAAATTTATTTTCACTGTTGTGGTAATATTGATTGTAATAACTTGAGAATTGGTTGGTTGATGTTCCAAGGATCAATAATACCAAGAGAACCACAAAATCCAATTTTTGGAAAGTGAATTGACAGGCGAATATTTGACATTAGAAAATTAAGGTTAGAAAGGGATTAGGATTATCTCTCATTCTCTTTCCATCTCCTTCCCCCCTCTCCTCTCACATTCTCTATTTTGTATTTCTCTTTCTATATAAAATTAATATAATATGTTAACGTGGCTTAACCGTGATCATTCAAATAGGAGGGAAGGGGAGGGGAGGGAAAAAAAAAAGAAGAGAGAATCATACTCCATTAGAAAGTCAACAAACCGACGTATGTATAGTAAATTCAAATAGGTGTGTCTATAACGCCGCAACATCTTGTTATTTTTCATTTAAATTCTAACACATGTATTATGTATATGTTTAACATTATACCTAAGTAATGGTTGTTGTTCATTAATTCTAAAGGAACTACTTCTTAGAATTAGAGAATTACTGCGATTTTTTATGATAGCCTAAATTATACCATTGAAAGTATTACCTAAATTCTTACAACTCAATACCCATAACATAACACATGAAATGGTACATCCAATAATATTTCTAATACATGTAAAAGTTTCTCCACTACTAAAAACTATTTCACTCTCATTAACTAAAAAGTTATTTATTTTCTCTTGCGTACAGAACAAGCAAAAATTATTGATCGTCGCTTTCGTTCAATTCTATTTGGCAAAACACATGCCAGCTTTTCCACGACTTTCTCATTTTAATCATCAATTTTACCTCTTTTCTGTCTTTATCAATGAGTGAATACTTGGGCTTGGTCCCTTATGGTACTTCAGTCACATAGAAACAGAAACCGGCTGCATATCGAAACTTCTGCTTTTAATTTTCTAATTTTTAAGGTGGCGTGAGTGTCATGACCGGTGGCTTGCCACAGCGGCCGCCAAAGCAGCAGGCAGGCGTGCTATGGCTTCGTGATTTCTGGAAAGGGATCATCTTCAGATCCTTTCCTTCTAATTCATCAAATTTGAGAATCCGGATCGTTGAAATTTAATCTAGCAGCTAAAGTTATTATAACTTTTAAAATGAGCCCCTATTTGTAGCCGTTGAATCAAATTTCTTCAACCTGGATTCTCAGACTTGGTGGATTAGAAGGAAAGAATCCATAGAGTTTCCCTAAACCGAAAGACATGAAATTATCAGAAAACTGCACAAATTGGGTCAGCAACAGAAACTGTTAACTTCCATTACATTTGTGAACAAGAGGTATTTGTTGATTTACTTTGAACTTGTATAGAGCTGCCCATTTCCCATTTGAACTTTAATTTTAGCTGATTACCCCTTGAACTTTTTTAATTAGCCAATTTCCCCTTGAACTTTAATTTTAGCTAATTACCCCCTGAACTTTTATGATTAGCCAATTTCCCCCTTGGCGTTAGATTTTAAAAACTTTCATTCAATTTTTCATCCATCCATTTTTTTCATTCTTTTTGCCCTCGTATAGTTGTTTCCGTGATCAAGAGATGGAAAATTGGATGAAATTTTAAAAATCTAACGCCAAGGGGGGAATTGTCTATTTATAAAAGTTCAGGAGGATAATTGGCTAAAATTAAAGTTCAATGCGAAAATTGGCTAATTATAAAAGTTCGAGTGGGTAATCAGCTAAAATTAAAGTTTCAAGGAGGAAATTGACAGCTCCATACAAGTACAGGAGGCAAATCGACAAATATGCCTTGTGAACAATAATAAAGATCAGCCTGTCAATGTATTTGAAAAGGCAACACAACTCCGAATTAGAAGAAACATAATACACCATATCCTTAACATGTCCTAGAACCACGTCGCTTCCTACTAACAAGATTGCCGGGTGGACAAAAAAAAGAAACAATCTCCCCCCAACCACATGTAGTTTAAATATTCAATAGCAGGTGGCTAGTTACCCTCTCATTCCACTTCAGGTGAGCCGCCAGGGACCAGCTGCATTGTGCACAAACCATTAGACAATTTATTACAAAAGTTTGAACATCTTTCATCTCTGTTTTATGCTGGGTCTAGCTTCTATTGAAAAGGCCAAGTAGATGCCATAAGCTTGTGCAAGTAGTTTAAAGATTAAGTTGTCAAATATAAGGCGAGCAAAGAAAAAGGCCACAAAAGGTGCAGTACTATACTTGACAAAGAAAACCTAACAATCGTATGCATATTCACTGGAAATTCAATTATTTCATCCAGGCAAAATAAAGACGACCCATGTTTTACTTACAATGGCAATATTGTTTCCATTGAGTAAAATCTGATCAAGCTTGGTTATACGTCTTCCTTCGGGAGTAATCTCACTGTACATCCAAATAAAATAGCAAAGGCCCTCCATATTAGCATGCATAATAGATCACAAACGTGGAAAACCATATAGTAAATAGAGTGAATGAACATAATTAATGGCTAACATAAACTAATGGATTTGGCTACAATACTTTCAAGTATTCAATACAATCACCATCTCAATGGTTAGATGATGATTGTATTAAATACGTACATTCATATGAATTATCTATGACCATCATATGGTAATTGTGAAACAAACATGTAAGTATTGTCGCCGGAGATATCCTAGTCCAGTTTCTCTTTTGATCCCAAAACATTACAGTACATTGATATGACCAGTGAAAATCAACAGTGTGCAGAAAAAAGGAGGCTGGCGGAGAAAGAAGTATGCCTTTCTATTGCTTAGTTTCTTCATCGATCATATTTTTAATTGCAATTTTACGCATCACACTCAGTGCCCATATGAAATCACTCTTGCTATAGGAGCCTCACATAGGACTCTATCTACCTTATGAAAACAACTTGTATTCAACATAGTCTAACTAAGAAATGTCCTAAAACTAAGCTTAAGCAATTCCATGACTTTGCCAGCTTTCTCAATCTAGTATAATTTGATGTGTCAACTGTTCCATATAAAAACCAATCCAAGTATTTTGGTATCCAGATAAGAAAAATCATAAGGAAAATAAAAAAAAGATAACCAGTAAAATTCTAATACATAAACGAGGATGTATTCAACCATCCACAATGTGCTTTACCACCAATCAAATCTAACCTTTCAGAATTAAAAACCCTAGTTGCCATTGCATATAACTAAGATTCAAAGCTCTAGAGGCTGTCCAGCATCTTTCGAGATTAAAATAGACAAGTTTTTGGAGTATTGGGGTGCTTGACATTTTACTAGCAGATTATTGAAGCTCGATAATCTGTACCGACTGCAATTGCAAGTGCTCGATTCGGACTTCCAATCAACTGATTGCCATGAACAAATTTCTAATATAAATACTAACAAAGCCAATTCAGATTTTCCAAGCCAGTAAAAAATACCTCTGTCTCACTAAATCCCAAATCCATATTAGACCCAATACATAACTTTCTACTATCTTCTCCTTTTTCTAAACTTTCCACCAATTAATCAAACAGTTAAAGCATTCACAAAACTAAAGACTCAATCCTGTACCAATCCAGTAAAAATCCCCCAATTTTAGGGTTCCATAAGAACATAATTAAAGGAGAAATTCATACTATTCAGTGACGTCTTCCAGTACCATGTTGACGTAGACATCGAAACCCCTCAGAGTCCCTACGAGCTCCTTGTCTCCCTTCATTATCACCCATATCTTCGACCCTATGCACCGGTCGATCAACTCTGCGCCGTTTCCAGGAAAACACCTCAAATTTTCCGAGTAATTTTCTCGAGAAAATACGGGAATGTAGAAAAGGGAAAGGAGTGGTCAAACCTGATGGGAGCAGCTGCGACGGATTGCTGGCGGCCATTGGAAGCGGAGGAACAAGTTGGCGACAATCTTTGTCTGTCAGACTGAGTTCGGAAGTATGGACTCGACACTTTGTTAGCGCGATTATATGGGCGTGCCAGACTCGCAATGTCCAAACTACCCTTGATGCCTTTACAATGTTGGGATTTTTCAATGCATTGAGTTAGTACAAAACACAGTGAAGTGACACGAAAAAATGAGCGGAAAATTAGAATCACCTTCACTTACTCTTTAGATTAAACATTGATTCTATTTTGAAATTTAATTAGGTTGCTTAAAGTATAGTCATCTTAGCATTTTTATATTTATTTAAATAACATGTTTTTTTAATTTAAAATGTTAATTATTAAATTCCATATATATTATTTTGGCCTAATATATTCCTAAACCCTATTTCTATACGTGGCCTTTTTTGTAGGATGTGCCGCAGGTTTGTGTTTCCAGAATTCTTCTTCCACGTTTGAATTTTGTGATCTCATATTTGAATTTTGAATGGACTTGTCCATTTCACTTGGTGGTTATTTTCGTTATTTTATATTGATATCATGTGAGATAATTAGACGTATTCTTTATTTTCGAATACTTGAGGCTGTTACGTTTAGAAGGTTTTATTGAGATTCTCTACAATGTCGACCTTGCTGTCTGTGGTACGTTCAGAAGGTTTTCAGATAATTATCTTGTTGTGCGTTTCATCGATTTTAGTCTGGGTTCGAAAAGGGATTGGGATTGATTATTTTGTTGTGCGTTTGCTGCTTAATGCTCTGTTTGCTTGTATTTCTTCTGGTTTATGCTTAAATACTAGTATTTCTTTTTGTATGTTAATTAACATCATGCTGTATTAATTCTGTTATATTTTTCATTTGTATAGGTTTTTTCCCTCTTGCATTTGCTTTGGTTGATGCTGAAGATGAGGCTAACTGGACTTGGTTTTTGATGAACTTATCTGCCGTATTATCTGAAGATGAACGTACCATTACATTCATATCGGACCGGCACAAAGGATTGCTTCAATCTGTGGCAAATGTTTTCCCTACTTCTCCACATGGATTTTGTATTTACCACATAGAAAAGAATATTAAGAAAACATATCCCATTGGCTTTGGGAAAAAGTTTCGTAAGACAATGGTCCAATTATTCAAGAACTGTGCTTATTCATCCACTCCAGAAGTGTTCGACGTAAACCTGCAGATTTTGAGAAAAAGGGGTGGTGGACTAATTGACAAATTTTTGGAGGATTTGCCCAAAGAGAACTATTTAATGAAGAGGTGCTTGTGTACATGATTTGGTTTAAGACTTGCCGTCCTACCACTATTCCTTTTCCTCAATTTTATTCCTTCTCGTATTATGCTTTCATTGAACAGTATATTTTTAGGAGTTTTCAGTTGGTATGAAATCTTGGTTATGGAACAACATAATGTTAGGATTATGCAGTGTTTTGATTGACATTTTTTTTTTTTTTGGCAGGTACGGTGAGATGTGGTCAAATGTTGCCGAGTCATTCAATTCTTGGATTAGGAAAGAACGATTATTACCAATATTCCAATTGGTAGAAAGCATAAGAGTTAAATTGATGGTGATGAATGTTGAGAGACGTATTGCTGCAGAGAAATGGAACTCTTATTTATGCCCCGAAATAGAGAACCAGTTGGATAAGTTAACGGAGGTGGGAAGACATTGGCACATTAGCCGGTCAAGCGAGTTTGTATTTGAAGTACGTAGCGATGACTCGGTAATGGTGGACTTGGAAAAATGGTATTGTTCATGTTGTCAGTGGCAGATTAAAGGTTTCCCTTGCTCACACGCAGTTGCAGCTATCATGCACAACGATGACAATCCTTATGATTACATTGAAGACTATTTCACAGCTGATTACTATAAGTCTTCATATTCTTTTCCAATTGAACCGATTCCTGACATCCATCAACCCCCACTTGATATAGTGAAGGATTTTGTCATCAAGCCTCCAGTGACAAGAAAACAACCCGGCAAACCAAGGGTTAAGAGGATTAAGTCTAATGGGGAAGAATCAAGACCAATGAAGTGTGGGAGGTGCAAGAAGCTTGGACACCACAATAAGAACACTTGCTCAGCACCCTTTTGATTATCAATCATATCTATCTTCTTTTCTTATAATTTGCTCAGCACCATTTTGATTTTGCCCAATATTATGTTTTTGGTAATAAATCATTATATTTTTTTATCTTACCATTATAAACGCTTATCTTTCATACTCAATGTTGTATGTGATCAATTATCATACACTTTTGAAAGACAGCTCATCTTCAAAATATTCTCGATATCCCAAAAACTCATATATTAGGGAACCATTTGATAATCAATATTATCTATATCGCTCAGTAAATTACATGGTAATTTACAATAGTTCAAACTTATCGCATTAATATGTCAATATAACGCTAATTAACGTACCTATTAGTTGATAGTTTAATACCAATTGATCATTAATCGTCTAACTAATGATAAAAGACAAACCAAATAATTGGTACATTTGGATTAATACACCAACACTTTGGTAGCTTCTTATGTTTCAAAAATAAAAAACTTTATGTACCAAACGCTTGAAATGATCTGATTTTATATTATTTTCTAAACCAAACGATCAATATGAGTCAGTGTAACATTAAGTAACGTACCAAACTCCTGGTACATTACAAACACATATTGTATAACGTTTTTCTAGACCGATACGTTTCAAATATAAAAAAAAACTATACATACCAAACGCCTGGAATGATCTAATTCAATATTATTTCTTGAATCAAACTATCAATATGAGTTAGCGTAACATTAAGTAACGTATCAAACACCTGGTACATTACAAATACACATTATGTAACGTTTTTCCAGAAGGATATGTTTCAAAAATAAAAAACTTTAGGTACCAAACGCCTAGAATTATCTAATTTAATATTATTTCATGAATCAAACTATCAATATGAATCAGTGTAACATTAAATAACGTACCAAACACCTGGTACATTACAAATACACATTGTATAACGTTTTTCCAGACAGATACGTTTCAAAAATAAAAAACTTTACGCACCAAATGCCTGGAATGATCTAATTTAATATTATTTCATGAATCAAACTATCAATATGAGTCAATGTAACATTACGTAACGTACCAAACACCTGGTACATTACAAATACACATTGTATAACGTGCCATGATGTACCTGAAATATTTTTAGTCAAATAATTTGTACCATTACATATATATATATAAATTCTAAACTGCAAGATGTCCACACGAATCATATATATAGCACACTACACGGCTCATAAATCCTAGGCTGCAAACGTACCAAAAGCTACCAATTAAAAATTGCGATCTACATAATGTTAGGATTATGCAGTTGGTATGAAATCTTGGTTACGGAACAACATAATGTTAGGCTTATGCAGTGTTTTGATTGACTTTTATTTTTTTTGGCAAGTACGGTGAAATGTGCCGATTCATTCAATTCTTGGATTAGGAAAGAAAGGCTTCTGAAACTTAGTGTTTCCTAGTGTTTCCTCGCCTCAGTATCTTTCTCATACAGTCCCTCTACTACTCTGTATTAGTCCCGCTGTCCAGGCGCATCACTGGCCATCCCCACGGTGCTTCTCAGCTTCAGAGAGTGGGGATAGGCCTGGCGGTTTCAATCCTATCTGTGGCGTGGGCGGCAATTTTTGAAAGGTACCGAAGGAATTATGTGATACAGCAGGGATACGAGGCTAGTTTCTTAAGTGCAATGCCCAACCTAAGTGCAACAACCAAATCATAGCCAACACACAAAAAGAGCAAAAACCTTCGACTTCAAAAGATAATCAAAATCAACGCATCCAACTGATAATTTGAATAAAAATCAATAACTAGAACCTGAATACCAACGTCGACCTCAGTGCAGAAAGAAGGCTTCTAAAACTTATGGTACGTTCATAGGAAGGAAGAAAGTGCCGCTGGAAAATTGAATTCACTAGAGATAAATAACATTATTAATAACCTTCTTATATTCAACAATTAGTATTCTACTTGGATTAAAACTCTAAGACATTAGTTAGCAAGAATCTAGGAGCCTTGCGTGCAGTTTGGCGTGAAGAAACTAGATACGGGAAACACGTATGTTAAAGGCTATGGCAAATTACGTAATTTAGCTACATTACAATGGGTTAATTAAAATACACATGGCCCCAAAATTGTAGGAGAATGTTTAATCAAATTGTTAAAATGAATAGATGTTTAATCTAAGAAGCCTAAAAATGAAGGGTCTATATCAAAACGCCCCAAAAATGAATGTGTTCTCTTCACTTTTTTTTTTCAAATTATTTTATTTATTTATATTATAACATGTAATGTACTAATTTATTTCATCAATATATGAAAGAATCTATCAAGGCTAATTTTTAAAGATGTTGTAAGCTTCTACATTTTTTTTTTTAACCAATTGTCAAAGTTGGTAAATATTTTCGTTATATTGAGCGTAAGTTTCGTACATTGAAATAGATAAACTAACTTAAATTATGATAAATATGATAGTTCAAATGATTTAAATATAAGCCAATTTAATTTTCTCTTCTCTCCTCATTAGAGCCTTTCTCTCCGTTTCGTGAGAGTCTTTCTCACTGCTCGTGTGAGCTTTCAAATTCCATCAAGTAGTTTAGTTGTCGGCCCTTGCCTTAGCAAAGGTTAGTGGCAGTCCTTTTTCCTTCTTATTTTCCTTTCCTCCCGTCTTTGTCTGCCTGTTTTTCCCATGTTTTTCGGCCCAATTTTCTTCGTTCTCCAAATCTCCTTGCCTTTGATTTAACCGCTCCTAGCCCAAGATCGGAAAGACCTATTTCTCATCCCTCCTTTCCACGATTTTCTCAATCTGCAACCACCTCTTTCATAGTGTTTCGTGACTTTATTAGAGGTTATGTAGAGCTCCGACTTGGGTACACAGACCACCACCTTCCTTGTGTTTGCCGTTCTTGGCTCCGTTACCATGTAATCTCCCGTTGGCTTCCTTTGTTTTGTGGTTTAGATCTTTGTTGTGGTTGCTTGTGGATGTTGAATATTTCTTATTTTCCGATTTTGGGGATTGGAGTGTGCTCGAGTGAAGATTTCTCAGGAAAGGGCTCCTCAGCTCTCAGCACATCTCCCCAAGGGATTTGCACTTTGGAGGTGTAGTCAGGCTCTTACTTGCTGATGTGCTGCAAGAAGAAGACAGAGTTAGTTTTGAAATGTGCCTTTATGGGGCCTTAGGTGTAGGCCTTGAGGCTCGCAATCAAAACTAACCAAGTGCTAGGCGTGCCACTATTATCTCAGTATAGCAGATGTAGAACAAGATTGTGTTTAGTCGATTACTTGCGCCCTAAGTTACTCGGACTTCTTGTTATCAAAGGATTGTCGTGGATGGGTTTTAATCCACATTAAGTTCTTTTTCTTGCCTTCTGACCAAGGACTTTTAGTTCATAGTCTTGTATATTTCGAATAATGGGAGTCCAGATCCTTTAAGTCATTTGTTTGGTTCTTGATTGGTTTTAAATGAAAGCATATCCATTAAGCTGACCAGATCCAGATGCAAATGAGACTCTTAAAGTAGGAACATAGATGGATATGACTTGAATACATGTTGGATAATACATTAAGCAGTAGATCTATTATCTTAGAAAACACACAAAGAACTTTAAGTAAGATTTCACCTTGTCGAGTAAGGTTGAACTTCTTGCAATCACTTCTCTTTGAGTTTACAGAGGTTTCTATGCTAAAAAAGGGATGGATGGTAAACCAGTTTACATAAGAGAATCGATAGTACACCACTAGGGGTGATAACAGAGCTTTAAACTAGATAAAAGATAGCTTTTGTAAAGGAGATATCCTGAAAATGGCTGAGATCTGGGCTAATTACAGCTTTTGGATGCACATCTGGCTTGAAAGTAGAGTTTGTATGTTTGTTTGTTTGATTGGTTGAGTGTCCTTATCTCCAGGGCCTCTTCCTCCTTTTATAGGCAGATTAGCCCGACTGCAGTGACTTTGCTCTTGCCTGAAAGCACTTAGAGGGTAGTGAGTCATCAACTTTTTACTTGTATTGCCACTGAAAAGTGTTTTTTGGCTGATTGTGAGTTAGTCCCCATCAGTTGACGTTCAAATCATAGGCACATGGCCTATGTATTAATGGGAATGCGCCAATTTATCTCTGGGCTTGATGCTTGGGCCTCGGGCAAATCTCCCTTTAATTGGTATCTCTGAGATTCCACACATTTGCAGCCCAATGTTCAAATATTAACCCAAACAGTGCCCCCTTTAATCATTGTTAAGGCTGCAATCTCAGGCACTAATAATGATTAAATAATCGTCGCACATTAACAACTGTCGTATGCCTTCACTTGGGGGTCGCACCATTTAAAACAATCGTTGGTTAACAAGACCTTTGCACGAACCCACGAACTCCACCGTTAAGTAACCACCTATTATATAATCCTTACTTAACCTATTCAGCAATGCACCTTAACCATTTCAAGCCTTCAAATTCTCAGAAATTCCAGTACATTCTTGCCTTCTCAGTTCTTCAATCCTTCCCTCCTTAATTCCAACTTTTGCTCCTATCTTTCTCTCAAAGTCCTCAATGGCACCCAAAGTTGCCTGAATTCAATCTCCTTGCGAGACTAGTGAGGGGATTTCCACCATAGGTTGTCTTCTCAATGGCCTTCATTGCCATTGGGCAGGCTTGCACACTGAACTTTTCTTCGAGGATGGAGGAGTGCACTCTTTGGGACCTGCATAAACTTCTTAGTTATTGGCTTCTGTAGCATCCTCAGAAAGGCGCATTGCGTCCAACTTCTATTTTAGGACTTCTATGGCCTTGGGGAGTAGCCGGGCAGCTTTAATCGCACCGGTAAATTCCTCTTGTGAATATAAAGCTATCTTCCCTTGCACTGGTATCCACAAGGCCCAGACTTCCCCATAGCTTTTATTTTCTTGATCAATTTATCATCATATATGTATGCTTCAGGATCAACTACCACGACAATGTTAAAGACTTTAGTAGGACTTGTGGAAGAAGGCTCTACTATAGAGGCAAGGATTATATAAGTGTCTTCTGCGATTAAAAGGTTAGAGGAGTAACCGTCCGTACGAAATAACCTTACCAGAAGATAGTCAAGAAAGTAAATGTTGAAGTTGAAGATGTTGAAGCTCAATTAGCCATTTTAGGATAGTTACCTTAGCCAGGGATGTAAAACTATTGATCTATA
Source organism: Pyrus communis (assembly GCF_963583255.1). Taxonomy (NCBI): domain Eukaryota; kingdom Viridiplantae; phylum Streptophyta; class Magnoliopsida; order Rosales; family Rosaceae; genus Pyrus; species Pyrus communis. The sequence continues at coordinate 18,928,796 of NC_084805.1, read as the reverse complement.
ATTTCAACATTAATGAAATGAAAATGACTTATTTAATCTTCTTTAACTTGTATTTTCTCCTTGAAGCTTAACTATAATGAGCAAATAAACTGACTCTCGAATCCCTTATAATGTTTAAGCTTCTTCAATGTAACAATTCCCAACATCCCACAAGGTTGGGTAATACTTCTTTAAAAACTTAGCATTGATGGATTCCTCTGCAAGCTTCCTTCCAAATCTGCCAAGTAATATCCTCTTTTGTCCAATACTTGGTTGATAATGAAAAGACCCTCCCAAGTCGGGCTCCACTTCTCAAAGCCTTTAATCTGAGCTCCTAAAGGCAGAATTGCCTTCCACACTAACTCTCATTTCTCGAAGTTCTTCAACTTCAACTTCTTATTGTACGTTTGGGCAACAATTTTCTTCCCCTCTTGAATTTTATCTAGAGCTTTGATTCGGGCTACATCTATATCTTCAACTCCTTGACACATAGCCTAAATATATTCTTCACTGTGCAACCCAAATTAATTTTGAATCTTAACAGAACTCGCATATATCTCCATGGGGAGAACAGCATCTTGCCCAAATGTTAAGGCATAAGGAGTAGTTACAGTTCCTGTTCTCTTGGAGGTTCTGTAAGCCCACAAAGTATCTCTCAACTTCTCATGCCACTTTTCTGAACTATTTACCACCATCATTTTGATAATGTTCACATAGACTTTGTTGATGGCTTCTACTTGACCATTTGACTGAGGGTAGTAAAGACTAGATTGGATCATCTTAGTCTTAAACTTACAGTTGAAGCTTCCACCCACTTAGTGAAATAAAATGTTGCCACGATTATGAATGTATGTCCTTTACTAGAAGCTGGATGAATTTGCCTGATAGAGTCCATTGCCTATCCTCAGAAGGGTCAAAGCTTGACTACAATGTTCAAAGGTACTAAGGGCACATGTTGAAGAGGTCCATGGCTTTGACACTCTTCACATCCTCGAGCATAGGCCTTGCAGTCTTTCTCCATGCAGGCCAGAAATAACCATATCTCCTAAGTAACCACCTTATCTTGGTTCCTGTCTGATGTGCTGCACAGATTCTTTCATGTACTTCGGCCATTACCCTGATTGATTCTTCCTGGCCTAAGCATTTTAGAATCAGTCCATTTGGAGTCTTTCTTAGTGATTTTCCTCCCACAAAACATACTTAGTTTCTTGTTGTCTATTTTTCTTACTTGTGGGGAAGGATGACTCTTTTAAATACTGAATAATAGATGTCTTCCAATCCTCAATCTTTATTTCTTCAGTCATCACATCTAGGCTGAATCCCCTTTCAAATATAGAAGGGAGATTTATTTTCTGAACCTTTGTATCTCCTTCAAACTTTCTTTCTTAGATCTGTGATGTAGAAGCCAATTGTGCCATCTCATTGGCAATTGCGTTTGACTTTCTGGGGATATAGCTGATTGTTATTTCAATGCCCTAATAGCTCAATAGTTATGTAGATGCCAAATAATAACTTGTCATGGTAATGTGTCTGCATTTGTACTCTCCATTTAGTTGATTGATCACCAACTCTGAATCACCAAATACTTTAACTTCAGTTGCCCTAGCTCTATCAAGATCTTCAGGCCAATTATTAGCGTCTCGTACTCTGCCCAATTGTTGGTAGTCTCTTAATAGTCTAGGAGAAATGAATAACAATGATGAGCACCTTTGGGATCAATGATAACAATCCTGGCTGCAGTAGCAGTTTGAGTGCAAGAACCATCAAAATACAATCTTTAATGAGTGATCCAGAGACTAGCTTTTCTTTTTATCTCTTGTTGGATCCATTCTTCTCTACCCGAGAAGGCTTTGCTCGATAAGATCCACATACTGGCTACCTCCAGAGTTCTTGGGATGTTGATAATCTCATCCTGAGACTCTTGGTGTTCAAGCAAGAAGTCTACAATTGCTTGCCCCGTGATCGCTCTTTGGGGTACATACTGAAAGCTGAACTCTGAAAGTGCTTTCCAATCCTACCAATTAGCATTGGTTTTGATAGCATATACTTGATTGCGTCAGTCTTCGCAATAATGGGGATGTGGCAAGGTAACATGTAATGCCTTAGCTTGCATGCAGTGAAGTATAGAGACAAGCACAACCTCTTCCACTGGTGTATTTTGTCTCTACTTCAGTAAGGATTCTACTGAGGTAGTAGATTGCTTGTTCTTTTCCGCCTTCATTATTCTGAACCAACAAGCTTCCTATTGATTTCTCAAAGGCAGAAATATAAAGCCTTACAGGCTTCCCTCTCTAAGGTGGCATGAGCACTGGTGGAGAGACTAAGTAAGCCTTTTGATAAGCTTATATCTATATGTATTTTACATCAAATTCGCTTGTCTTTTCTTAGTTAGTTTCTTATATTTTTGAGCTATTTACTTTGTTTTTGTGTTTTGTAAGATTTGTCAAGCAAAGAAAAGAAAAATAGCACAAGTGGAATTTTAAGTAACAAAATCGTCAAAACTGCCTGTGCAGGTCAGCTGACTTTGGAAGCAAGTTTCGGACAGTTCAGAAGGAATTAGGGAATGAGCCTTATATGCTTGGAAACTACGGGTGTCTATTTTCTGGAGCATTTCGCGGATTGTTAATATCATTTTTCTAGAAGAAGTTATGGCCGTTTTAACACAAAAATGTTCCTAAGAGGCTGAGCAGTTTGTAACTGACAAGAAAGCATTGAAAGAAATAAATCCAATAAAACTAATAGCCAAAACTGATGCAGCCAAGAACAAGCCAGCTAACACCTATTCAAATATCAGAGGAAATGGAAAATTAAGTGAGAGCAATGGGCATAAAGGCTGCCCAAAGAGTTACAATTGTTTTAGCATTTCCTCTCACTGATTGTCATCACTAAATGGCTGTTAGTGGGGTGAGTTATGGAGAAAAAACTGTGGCAACAGAAAAGAAAAAAGCCCTACAGGTTGCTGCAACAAAGGGGAAGAAAAGCTGAAAAAAAAGATAGAAAAAAAGGAAGAAAAGTAAGGAAAAAAAAGAAGCTGCTACGTTGGGGAAGGAAGGAAAGGAAGGAGGAAATCTTGGCATTCTCTTCTTTCGGTTTTATCTTCTCAAACTCATGTTTTTCTTTTGGTTTAATTTGAGAATTATGTGTAACTAATTTTTAGTAGTTAGGGGCTGTTTTGAAGCCCCGAATATGATTGCAAGTTTGTTATGACATTTCGTTTGAATTACTTTTATGATTGGATGAAAATTAGTTCACTACTTGTCTCATTAATGAATTCTTTATGTGTTTTCTATGGATGCATACTTAGTAAGTATATCTAGGATTCTAATGCTATGAATATATGTGTGCCTGCCCTTGCCAAATAAGGACCTACATATGTTCTAGAGTAGTACTTGTTAATTGCGATTAACATGTGAACCAATTTCTAGGATAAGTAAGACGACGCCAGTACTTACGATGCCTTGTGATGACTCAAAATCTTTTCGTTCTTAATGATTTCTACTTGTTAAATCTATGAACACACCATTCGATATTGCATGTTAGGGACTAAGTTAATTTGAAAACGTCATTCTCTTAACATACTACATAAGAAAGAGTAATGGGTTGAGTTCTAACATTAAGCCAACTTGAGCATTTTCATGGGTGATCATGCTTGGTATATATTCGATGGGTGATCATTGCCTGCACAATGAGTTTATACCTATGGTTCTGCTTGGTATATCCGCGATGGGGAACCATACGCATTCTAGAGGTGATGATGACTAGTTGTACATGGTACATTTTTAGGCGATCATATTTGGTTTGGTTCTGTTGAGTGGTCCAGAACCCGAGTTTGTTGGATTTCGTAGAGTGGTCTGAAATCCCATTATTTGGAGAAGTAGGCTTGGCCCAACTGTGTCACTCTAGCCTTAGTTTTATATATATTTGTGTCAATGGTTTCGAGAATCTTGTGAATTGAGTTAGAAAAGATGTTGGACGTCTGGGTGACTTCTTCGGGATTTTCTACGATTCAATTATGATTTCATAAGGTATGAATTTAGAAGATATGAGAATGATTGTTATTACTTTGATCAAATTAATTAATTAATGTGGCTAGAGAATGGTTTTGTGTTTCGTCGATTCTTAAATATAATGTATGTTGTGAATTGTGATATCATGATGAGACATAATGATTTATATGTTGGATGAAAGAGAAATCATGATTTCATGAGGGTTTGTTATGTAGCCTAAGCCCAGGAATTTCATGCTGTCAGGTTATAATAAATGTTTGAGGAATGTTATACTTTTCTGCTTGAACTCAATGGGATAAACGTCTGATTTTGTGAATAGTGAACTCTGAATGGCTTGATCCTTATTAAGGGTACGTAGGCAGTCTAACGAGGAGGTTGGATGCAGTCATAAGGTAAATGAAATTTTCTTTGTAATTTGATTCTCGAATTGTGAGTTGCCATATCCCGGAGACGGGGTATGTGAGATATACGAGTATTTGGGTGATGTCATGTGTCGATCCTGGACGTATGTCGGGATCGGGGCGTGACACTAGGGATGGGCACGGGCTGGGCCGGGCCCAAATTTGAAAAGACTGGACCGCCGGGTATTGAAATTTCTGAAGTTGGAACCGGCCATAACCCGGCCTGTTTGAAATTGGCCGTTCGGGCCAGGTACACGGGTCCAACAGAAGGGAACGACATCATTCAAGTCTGTCTTCCTCCGACGCGAAACCCAGATGCCCAACGACATCAAGAAGTCGAATCATAAAACTACCATGACTGAAAGGCACTGCAAACTTGATGCTCTGAAGCTTTGATGATCTTCACCACTTTAACGTGCAAGCTTACATACTTTGTGAACCAAAGTCTCAGTCAATTCAGTGATTGCATCAATAAATAAAACAAGAGGTTAATCAAATGTATTAGTTTTGTGTAGAAAACTGAATAATTTCCAATCATTCGTTAACAGAATAAGAAATCCCACGGAAACAAAAACCCCAATCAAATTGAAAACTCTTAACTCTGAAGAAACCAAAACCCACCGCCACTAAACATGGGTTGGACCTTGGAAGGTTCTAGGTTATTTGAGCTTGGCCTGAACGATCATTTCGCTAATGAAATGGGAGACCTCGCTTCTGGATCTCCGCGTCTGACGTCACGTGCCTGCTCTCTTCGAACTTCTTGCAGACCTCCGCCGCTGCGCCATTCAGCATTGTCACGTCTCCGGCGAACGACTTCTACGTCGCTCGTAACAAAGCTTGGTACTCGTTCAGTACTTCTGCTCTCACCATCTCAATTTCTCAACTCCACCCTTCTCAATCCCCTCTCTCTTTCTACATAGTAACCCTCTCAGTCCCCTATCTCTCTCTGATCTGGACCCATGCGCCATCTTTGTCCATCTGAGTGAGATTTCGATAAAATCGAATGAGAGGCTGAGCATATTACAGTCAGAAATAGAGGGATCTGAGGAAGTTTGGTGATGTTAGAATTGGGGGTGAGAGAGAAATGAGAGACATGAAGAAGTTTGCTGGACTTGCAGAGAGTGAGAAAGAAATGAGAGACACATGAACTCGAAGAATAGGTGGGTTTCGGTTTGAAATCAAAGAAATGAGAACACTCTGGAAGCCTGGGAAGGTTTCATTTTGTATAATTATTGTAGAAACAAGGCCAATTTCATTGTATTATCATTATAGGAATGGGCCTATCCATTCAGGGGTTTCTATTCCCTCAGTAGTGCCTTCCATTGCATTATAAAAACAGGCCAATCCGGGGTCCCATGGGTTTGAAGATTTGGACCCACCCCGTCCCGTATATATCACTGCCCCACTCCGCCCCGCCCTGTTTATTCTCAACAAAAAAAAACTGGACTCGCCTCGAACCATAATTATCCGTTCCGACCCACAAGTCCTCTACCCGTTTACCCACCCCTAAACGAGACTATAGATGCAAAAACGTTTGGTCTATTGGATGCAGGATCAAAACGCGAGATCAAATGGACCTGCCAGTAGGCCCCACATCTACCTGATTACCGCCACGTGTCATCAACAGAAAGGGGAGGTAGTCTCGACCGCTCCATCCATGATGGCGGTTGCAAGAGCCGCTGGTTTGTGGTTACCCTCCATTTTCCCAAACGCATTATAAAATCCCTAATCTCATCTACCGCGTTTCCTCACAAAATTTCCCAAATTTCCGAAATTTCGATCGAAAATCTCAGCGACTTCTTCATGCAATCTATCTCTCAACCGCCACCAAATTCAAGGAAGAAATCAAATAATTGCTCTTTGTAAATCTTCGATTTCTTTGCGTGTCTTCAATTTTGGAATTTCCAGTAATTTAATTTGTGTTGATCTTGTCATTTTTGTGGGTTTGATCTAGTTTGATCTTTACGAATCTGGTTTTTAATGGATTTTTGTGATTTTTTAGACCTGAATTTAATACCTTTTTGTTTGGTTTTCTGATCCCATGATGATTTGGGATCTGAAGTGTGCTAGATTTAGGATTAGGGTTTGGAAGCGATTTTGGGTTTATACGTGGGGTTTAGATACTGATTTTTTGATCGCGTAAAGATCGGATTTTTGTAATGATTTAATGACCATATTGATCCCTACCCGTTATAATGCTCAATTTTTGTTTAATTTTGCTTATTTCCTCCTATTTTTGGTAATTAAGAGGATTATGGTTGCTTAAACTTTGAATTTTCACTCATTTTGTTCATGTGCGGGTGGATATAAGAACTTTTAGAATCTCTAAACAGAAGGGGTGAACGCTTTTAGAATCTAAGAATAGCTATAGAATTGTTGCAAAATACTTAGGTGGTGATGTGGCATGATCCGATTGTATGTGTTGTAATCATGGTCTGAAGTAAATGGGGTGCATGATATAGTGTTTTCGGTTTATGTTAATGATCATACGATGGTGGTTAAGGTTTAAAATTTCAGTTCAAATTTCATCTGGTCTGGATACATTTATACATGATGATGTTTCTATTAATATTGCTTCTATATATTGCTGAAAAATTGCCATGATTGAACTAAGATGTTGTGTACATGCCATCGCTTATGTCTTGTCATATAACTGCAGGTCTCAGCCGCATTTGTGACCTTGTGGCCTAAGACGTAGTCGTTATAACAAATCAAGAATTCAATTCCGTCACTCTGTACTGTTGTCCATTCGCTGCATTGTTTATCTCACGTTTGGAGCATTTGTAAGAGTGGTTGCATTGTGATTTCTGTTAGAGTCAAGTAAAGATTTGGTATTTTTCAGTTGGTAAAGCAGTAGAGATCAGAAGCCCGAGTAGGGAATTTATTTAGAACTTTGCCTTCTGGTAAGTGTATGTAGTTCAATGGTTCCTTATATATCTGATATATTTCAAATCATATGTGTTTTATATTAGGGATGTTTGTCTGGATGGATAATTATTCTGATTGCACAAAATGTTAATTTCTTCGAAACAAAGGAATTACAGTCCTGGCAGTAATAATTTGATAAACCCTCATAGTAGATGACTATTTTTCTTTTGTATTAGACTGACTACATTCTTTTAGAAACTCCAAACCTGATTGAACTTTTTTCTGTACGTTGTCATTGACCTAGATTTTGCGTAGGTTCTTATCTTCCTGCTAGTCAAATTGAATTTGACGGTTGTTCAAAATTTTGTTAGTACTCCCGATTTGAAGACATATTGTTATGTGAATTGGATGGGGAAGGGATAATGTGAAACATTGTACAGAAATATATACCAGAAAACATTTGTTCCCTGTGCAATCAACTTTGATGCTTCTATTGTTTATTTTGTGATAAGAGAATAAATTGCTTTTGTTTACAACATGACCGTAGTGTATTCCTGCTTATATAATTGATGAACGTTGATTATGCATGATGGTACTTTTGTCATAATAACTTCAACTTGCTTAGTAAATCAAACAGTGTATGCAAGATGGCTGGTGTGAAACGAAGATTAGATACTGATTCAGATATTTGTGCTCTTAACAAAGAACTGGATGCTGTTTCATGCCCCATCTGCATGGACCATCCACATAATGCCGTTCTCCTGCTTTGTAGCTCGCATGATAAAGGTTGCAGATCTTATATATGTGATACAAGTTACAGGCATTCAAATTGCCTGGACCGTTTTAAAAAGTTGAGGGAAAATACTAGGAACAGTCGAACTCTACCCAGTCCTTTACCTATAAACCGTTATGGTCCTAGTATTACTTCTGATCTGAACATCCCTCTGAGAATAGACTCAAATGAAGCTAATGAAAGTCACAACCTGATTGAAAGCAATTCTGTATTATCTGTTAATTTACCTGGACCGCCACAACAACATGTTATTCAAGATTTAAATAGGCCTTTTGAAGCACAACAAGAAGGTGTTATGGAAATGGTTGATTCTGAGTCATTTCAGGAAAGGGCTGAACATGATGATTTGGATGGGGAAATTTCACCAGAGTCACAATTGAGCTTGAAATGCCCTATGTGCCGTGGAGCCATTCTTGGATGGGAGGTTGTAGAAGATGCCAGAAAATATCTTAACCTGAAGAAGCGAAGTTGTTCTCGGGAATCATGCTCATTTTCTGGAAACTACCAGGAGTTGCGCCGGCATGCCAGGAGAGTTCACCCAACCACTAGACCCTCTGACATTGACCCGTCTAGAGAACGAGCCTGGCGACACCTTGAGCACCAGAGAGAATTTGGTGATGTTGCAAGTGCTATTCATTCAGCCATGCCAGGTGCTGTTGTGGTTGGGGACTATGTTATTGAAAATGGAGATAGGCTACCGGGTGGAGGGGAAAGTGCTGCAGGTGAAACTAATGGGCCTTGGTGGACTACTCTGTTTTTGTTTCAGATGATTGGCTCAGCTGACCGTGCTGGGGAACCAAGGGCTCGATCGAGGGCTTGGACAAGACATCGGCGGTCAGCAGGTGCTTTAAATGAACGCCGGTTTCTTTGGGGTGAGAATTTGTTAGGTCTTCAGGATGATGACGATGATGACGATGATGAGGACGATGATGATGACAACATGCCTATGATTAATCACAGAGATTTGTCTCCAATCCCCAGAAGGCGTCGGCGTTTAACACGCTTGAGGTCTGATGAGGAACGACCATGAGAAGTGTCCTTTTAATCTGGTAAAAATTTACAGTTCCTTGACCAAAAATTGATATATACTGGATTTTTATATCAAATTGCCTTTTGGTTGACTCCATTGGTGTCTTTGACAATTGTTCCAGTAACTGCAGAAAATCCCAGTCAGATGAGACTGCCTGCTCCAAGAACGGCATCAGCTTGTTGGAACTTAGAAGAGTGTTGAAAAAGATCAAGCTGATCGTTGTGGGGCAATGGCGGTGCTAATTTGAAGGGGATTCTCTTAAGCCCGTGTTCTCTTTACCTGTGGGAGGAATGAGCCTGTGGTTCACGTCTAGCAGCCCTAATCCTCTATTTCAAGTAGGTAGAGGGTGCCAACAGAAGTTGAGCCATAACTCTTTCACTTTCTGGCCGACACGAGCCAAATGCTATTCCGTACTTGTATGATATGGTTATGAAGTCGATATCAGTTCTACTCTATGCTTGTTTATAAATAACATTAGACTTTGTTTGTATTAAAATGTAAATAGTTTATGCATCAATCAAATTTCAGGTTGAATAAAAGATTGAAATTTTCAAGCAAGCCGAGTGTGTGTGTTGGCAGAAGTTTGAAGCTTGCCCAACTTCATGGTTATTCGTTTCGACTTTGTATTGTATGGAAAATGTTAAGCTTTTAATTCTCATTCAAAGATCGGCCGACGGGGAACGTAATCACCCGAGAGCGCGGCTAATTCTACGAAATGCGGCCAAGACGAAGAATGACCCCCGTCAAAACCATCACAGGCGAAAGCTTCTCGTGTTCGTGTTGCTGAGCACATTGTGACAGCTTGTGAGAGAGCGTGGATGGTATTACAACCAAGAGAGGCAAGCAGAATTTGACATGAATGATAAAACAGTGACAGGATTAGTGAGAGCAACTTATTCCTTCCCAACAGTGAGCATTTCTGGGGAACCAAATATTAAGATATAAAAGAGCATGAGCCACGTCACTCTTCCTTGGCCTTCATCAAGAATGTGGTGTACAATGTAGTTCCCACAACCTCAGCCCTTGATTTTATTTGCTTCAATGGCGGAGATTGCCGTGAGTTGCAGATGCAGTTGCTGCCACAAGTTGAGGGGAGCTAACATATTCCATCAAACCCCAATGAAAATGAAAGGGCAGAGAAGGCTCAGACACAGACAAAAGCTCCACAAACAAGACCTCTAGGCCTATAACCGGTTCTATATTCTGCTCTCCTCATCTTTCACATTACGTAACTATTCACGTGATGTGAGAAATAGAGATAGAGAAATATACAACTGATTACACAAAAGAATCCCCGAGTTTAGTTTCTAGCCCCACGTGAAACACAAGAAGTTCTTGCAAGCACCAAGTATAACTGACGCAGCCCTAAAATATCTCCTTCCCACATGCTCAACTCAAGCAACATGTAAATTCAATATTAACTTAATTTTACGCATACGAACATAGTATGTGTGTGTATATGAATATAGATAACAGTAGTAGCCTTATTAATTATATAGCTCTAATCAGTTAGTAAGTTAGCACGATGCTATTCATTCATTTTCATTGACTTCCACTATGTAATTCTAGCATCCGAACTTTATTTCACAAAGACATTCGTCAAAATCGACAACCGTGACTTTTTGTTACCTCGAAATGTAGATGTATGAGTATGTGTGGAAATGGATAAAGAGCTGCCTGGAAATGCAGCCATGCCCAACTGGCCAAATTATTGTAAATGTTATGGAATCTGGAAGACGGTGATGACCCTTTTCTTCCTTAATTTGTAACATTTTTTTTAATATGCATTTCTAATGTGCCCCTTCTTTCTTTTGTTGATCTAATTTTAATCTTCAATATTAATGTGAATATATACTCCATTTTTGTGTCCTTTTGTTTGCAAGTCAAGTTGCAAGGTCCTGTATTCTAGCTCACAAATTATTATCCTAATTAACCTTGCAATAATTCCCATGCCAACGAGCTTAATTTTTACCCCCACTTAAACTCAGTTTACTAGGGTAAATTAATATTTACAGAGGTGTATCTTGGACTAGTAAACTAATAGGCTTTTTAGCCAAAACAATTTCTAAAATTGGCATAACTACTCATTTTAATCTCTGACATTAAAAATCAATAGAAATGGTTCTTAGTTTGTCCACCGTCAATCATTTTGGTCATTTCGTGAAAAGCTTCCATTAAGTTGAGGATATTTTTTTCCAATCATTCCCCTACTTGTTTTTCCATTTAATGGAGATTTTTCCGGAAATACCAAAATGATTGGCGGTAGACAAACTCGTAAACCACTTCTATTAATTTTTAATGTGAGAGACCAAGGTAAAGAGTTATGTCATTCTCAGAAACAATTTTAGCTAAAATGCTATACACACAAGGGGGACCAATAAGAGTGATGAATCATGCAGGTAAAAAAAAGTGTGTAAATATTTGTGTATAGTAGCATTTTTGGATCAAAACTGCTCTCCCTTGTAAACAAAGCAGCTTCATCAATGGCTATTTAGAGCTAAAGTTGGACAAGAAAGGGAGGAGATTTTTAGTTCTACCAACAAGAAAGCAACAACTAATGGTAAGATATCAAACTCGATTTACTTAATCAGGGCAGTTTCGTTGATAATTGTCAATTTTAATAAGAAACTATTCAAGATGATAGTCGATTGCAATAACAGCTGGGTTCATGTTTTATTTTCCCTTCAAAACGATGTTTTAAGTGTTTTTTGGCTGTGAAACCGAGTTTTGACCATTAACATTAGGACATAGATTTTACTAACCAATTTATTAATTTATGAACTTTCCATCCTGATTTTCAGATCAAGAAGTTAAACCAAATTACGTAATCGTCTTTAGGCGCGGCAGCGTTGGTGTTTATCGAAAATCAAAAGGAGTTGAAGAAAGCAAATTGGGTAGCAAGAAGTTCAAGCCATTTACATTTCTACGTCAAAAAGATGTGGCAACGGCTTGCTTTTATAGCACTCTTCAGCTGAAGAGACCTAGTAGCGTAAACAGAAGGCAGGCAAGGCAGCATTGGATTCAATCTATGAAGATCATGAAGAAAGAAGATATTGCAAGAGGTCTGGGAATTAGTAGCAAGGCGGATTCGGCGAATGTAGGCAACAAGGTTTTACCGGTGACTGATTCAACCTCAACGAGCACAAATGAACAATGTGGCACGTCAGAGAAGAAAGAAACGCTTAAAGGGGACAGAACCAAACCCTGTCAAGAATGAAGGAGCTTCTGAGATGGGCTGCTGCTGCAAAATCAGACAAGGTGGAAAATACTTTCCTCGAAAGGTACAATTTTATTTTTTGTTTGGTTAAACTTCATTGATAACCATTTTGTTTTTAGTTTTCGTTTTTTTGTTTTTCCGATATTTTTTATTGGGTGGACGTGGACATATTGATATATATTCTGAGAGAAGCAGGTCCACAACAGTACTAGTTCTGCAGCCATACGTTGTTCTTGCGACCTTCTCTAGCCATTAATGTTCAAACTTACTACCACACATTGCAACTAGAGAATCTAGTAAAACTGTTACTGTGAATGTTTGTTACCTCCAGGTGGAAATCAAAGTTACATACTTTAACTGGTCCTAAATTATGCAGATATAGCATTACTTAACTCTATGTTTCTCATAACGTGCTCGTGGAGTCTTAAAAGTAACATCCACCCATCTATGATTGGTATCATTTATGGTTGAGACTTGAGTTATGTTGTCCATCCAGGTTATGCAATTTTAAAACCCGGCAACTCTGAAAGCGGTACCATATGATGATCAACTAAGCAACGATTCACCGAAGATCAGCTTCAGATGGGATTTGGAGAGCTGCTCCACCACATCCTCTGCCTATACAGCACTTTCAACAGCATCTTCACTCAAGAATGATGAGATCATAAGCCTTCCATCTTTGAATTCGACAAAATTTCAACACCTGGATGACTTGGAGCCCAAGAAAGGGAACTGGATCACCTCAAACTCAGAATGTATAGTTTCTGCTTAATCATTTCTTTTTTGTTAATTACTTGAATTTTAAATTTAAATTGCTAGTACTCTATATATTCAACTAATTAACCCTGGAATTATGTTTTTGCTTGAATAGTTGTGGTGCTAGAGCCCTTTCTTGGTGCTAGAGCTATGAAAATCAAATCGAAGAATCATATTCATCCGCAACCGAATCGATCAACTGCTTAGTGATTGTATCATAATTAATGATTAAATTTTGTGAGAGATTAAGGATTGAAACGACAAATCAATGCAAGGAAAAGGACCAACTGCTTAGTCTTCCATGTAAATACTAATTCAGCATATACAAGTGGACCTCGAATATCATTTTTTTCTATCATGCCCCAAAGTCTTTGTCACGTGTGTAGATATCAAATTTTGTGTGGCTCAATTATGTTGGTCTTGCAAACTCTTCCCCGCATGATATTGAGGAAGCTTATTTCTCCATGAACTTACTTGATTTGAAGTGTTGCCCAAAATCAATTAAAAGTTTCCACAAACATTTTCATAACATTTTTAGAAATAATTCGCCATTGATATATTCTTAAGTTGTGTACACATAGAGAAAATACAACTAATATTGTTTCAGTTGATAAGTACATAGAAGGATGTCCCTAACTTAAAGTTAAAACATAATCTTGTACAAAATAATTGGTTGGTTAAGACAGCTTAAGATAAACTACATTATTATTTCGCCAGCTTAACATTACGATTTGGAAGATGATAGAGATATTACCTAATACCAAGATTACGCAAAGATTTCGTTTCTAATCCAAATCGGGAGAAATTCTATCATGCTGCTGTAACCGGAAACACACTCACAAAGAATGGGATTACCCCGCACTCCCACATTCCCACACTCACAAGAGTGTGGGAGTCTCGCTTAGCTCCCACGGAAGAATTTCTCCTAAAAGAGACATTGAAGAACTATTTTTTTTTTTTTTTTGACCAAACAATATATCTACATTGAGGGAAAATAGGTGAGCTTAGCCTCATAATGGGCTAGCAATAATATGGTTCAAATTCACCTTTGGCGAGAATCGAACTTAAGACTTATCACTTACAAATGAAGAGGAATACCACTAGACCGTAATACTAAATGGCTAGACCTTGAAGAACTTGAAACAAAGAGTTTATCCGGGTAGTGTGACTATTGGATATTGGGCCACGGGCTCATAGTCGAGAGTTTTGGTTTAGGCCAACGCTTAAGTAATTTGGCTATTGAATAATAACCACAATTACCACACCCTTATTTATTTTTAACATTTTATTTCTGATTATCAGATTCAACAAAACAAACTTAAACAAGGAGCAAAATTAAAAAGAAATGTGTAAGACTAACTTCAACTCTTGGAGTAAGTCCTAAAATTTTACTTCTATCCTCCCCCCCCCCCCCCAAAAAAAACAAAAAACCCCGAACAATTTCTTTCCAACCCTTGTGCTAAAATTAGGTTATGTTAGAACTCAAAAAAAAATAAAAAAATAAATAAAAAATAAAATAAATTTCCCACACAACCAAGATTTAGCCCAAAATTAATTGTGGAGCCCACATATGAGAGTAGAACAAATGAATGAACTGGACTCACCAACCTAGACACGTGCTAGGCTAGCTCAAGCTTCCTGGCCCATCCACGTGGCACTATCTCCCACTTGTTTGCTGGGAATTATGAGCCTAACGGCTCTTTTTCTAATCGTGCGGCCACAATCAATTGAGCTATTGGTTGATTCAATGGTCCACATTCAAATCTTTTGTTTAGTTTTATATTTATATATGTATTAAATACAACGGCTGAGATCGAATATAATCAAATTTAACGGTAAAAAAAAAAGATCTAACGGTCCAAATTTAAATCCGACGGTTAAAATAATTAAAATTTTATTTAACTTAAAATTCTTTAAGTCATTTTAAAAATATTTTCAAACGATCTTGCATATTAAATGAATATGTGTATTATAAACAAATTCCAGATTTTTAGGTGTATATTTTCCTGCTGCTGGACCAGTTCAAGATTCTAGAAAAACACCCGGGCCAATGGGATAATGACCAACCAAGTATGCTTCAAAATTTTGGGATATAATATATCACTTTTCTTTGTTAAGTCGGTGGAAAATAGCCTATGGCGCTTTAGTGTATCGACGGAAAACAATTATATTTAGGCACTCTGGTCCTAATTTGTTTATCACGTATTCTTCACCCTTCTAATAATTAATTATTAAACTCATTAACGCTATCTCTCTAAAAATTGTGGAAAATAATCTCAAACGTTTGATCCAATTTAATTCTAATTCAGTTCTCTAATTATTGTGATTACTTGAACTAACCTCAATAACTTAACTTTTAACTTCACTTGAGTTTCAATTGAGCTTCGGTTGAATCTATTTTAAAGTCTACTTGAGAATACTTATGTAGTAGAAGTGTTTTTATTAAAAGCAACAGTAAGATATTTATTAAAAATTCAAGTGTTTTCTAACAACTAACATGAAGGCTCTTTCTAGAAAAGCACTTCAAAGTGCTTTTTATTACATAAAAGTGTTTTTATGACCGGTCCTTCAATGTGCCGGAATATGGAATAGTACATCGCATGTCATTATACAAGTAAAGAAAAGTTTTATTTTTCATGTATTCTTTTGTTTGTGTAATAACATATAGTGTACTACCCACTATCCTATATTTCGAACACATTAAAAAATCTCTCAAGAATTAGGCGAATCTGCTTTTCAAACCACCAAAATTGGACCCATTACTCATTTGGTAATTTAGTCCCACAGGATAATTTTCTTGTACTTGTGATTTCTTGAGTGCAATACTAAAATCTGTAAGCTAGGAGTAGCTAAGATTTCGTCTCCTTTCCAATTTCCATTAACAAACAAAAACAAAAGAACAAAAGTTGGTTTTCCCATTTTTCAAACAACAATTACGCTCCATTTCGTGCATCTAAGTAGGTTATAATTTTTAGATTCACTAATTTCACTGCAAACAATCTACTCCAAACCAAAAGAATAAGTATGAAACAAGCTGTACAAACAACCACATTTTAGTAATATAAGGTATTTAATATAGGAAAATACCTACAAATAGGACAATTTCTTAATTTTGGATAGAAATATGATATTTCAAATATGCACACGCCATGCACAACAATCGAACATAAATAAGATTTACCTACACCTTGAAATGACTTAATTGTTTTCGTATATAAATGGGTTATTTCCTCTGATTTTCTTATTTTCTCTCTCTACTTTCTCTCTCTCTTTCCCTCTTCTCTCACTTTCTCCCTCACGCACTCTCTTCCTTTCTCACTGTGCACACATGGTGCATAGTCATCCTAACCAATATTGTCCAAATCGAAGCCACCACTAGTTTCATATCGTCCTCACGAGTCCAAAACATCTAGCCTAGTCACGAATC
This sequence comes from Pyrus communis, assembly GCF_963583255.1. NCBI lineage: Eukaryota > Viridiplantae > Streptophyta > Magnoliopsida > Rosales > Rosaceae > Pyrus > Pyrus communis. The sequence goes on along the minus strand of NC_084805.1, from coordinate 18,912,318 downwards.
TCATCCCTGATTGTTGGGATCAAAACTCAATCAAGCCACGAGTTTTTCGGCAACACGGCAAATAATCGAGGCTCAGGACTAGGGCTGCGCAAACGAGTAGAGAAATCGTGGGTTAAGGCAAGTAATCACTGTTCGGGGTAGGTACGAGCCGGTTCCTAATATTTTAGAGAACAAATGGGGCAGGCTGGGCCAAGCCCTTTTCATTTATAAGGCCGACCAAGTCCAAATACTTAGAAAAACGGGTACTCGGACTGACCCGTTTCTAATTATAATGAACAGTTGAGATTGAATGATAACCTATCATCCAATCTCAACCTTTGGTTTCAACCCTAGTGAATTCCTCCCAAGTTCCAAAATCAGACTCTTAAACCTTTTCCCTCAGTCCCTCGACTCCCTCGTCTCCAACTCTTAAATTCTCAATCGTCTCTCCTCACAGTGCCCACTCGCCTCACTTTACTGATGTTGTCCCTCAGCCCCGCCACCACTTCACCGAAGCCTTTGTACTCTTCAGGCAGTCTTAGATTTGTAGTGCCGGTAAAGTTTTTCGTTCGATACCACGTCTCAGATGCTGAGTCAAAGATCTGAAGGAATACCAACGAGGGTCTTGATGTCGGAGACCAAGTCAACGATCTGGATGAGCAAGTCCGGGCACCAACTCCCTTCTTTCAACGACTTTGGCGCCATTGCAAGGCCTCGCGCGCCTGGCATCTAACGATGCTGTTTTCACGGAGGAAGACTTTGTAAGTATTTTGAGGATTGGCGAGAGTAGAAAGCATGGCCAAGCCTCAAAAGCCAGCCAATTAAGGTAATTCCTTTTCCATTTTCTTTAATTTATGTGTAATGCTTGCTGATGCCAAGAAATTGAGACTTAGGGTTCTGATTTTCTTTAATTCTATGTAATTTCAGTGTACGATTTAACTGATTCGATTTGCTGATTTGGTTATTTGTGAGATTGATTGATTGGAGTTTTGTGTGTAAAAGTAATGGGTTCTGTTAAAAACTATGGATCTGAGATTTCATGGTTTGCTTATTTCAAGACATGCGTGGAAGAATCGTTAACATGTGCGGAGTATATACATTGATTTGGTTGTGTTTAAACACATGTAGTGCAGAAATGTTTGTAGGATTTGTTTTTCTGTGTTCTGAGTAGTGCAAATGAGTGTCTAAAATGGTTGGTTTTGCTTCTGCTTCTGCTCAGCAGATCGGTACCGTTCCCAAACTGAAAAAAAAAAAAAAAAAAAAAAGTAATTAGACCCGTTGACCCCTCCCGAACCGGCCCGTTTGAAACGAGTCAGGTTAGGTCTGGTTCCCAAACTAAAAACCTTCTACCCAGCCTGACCCGACCTGCTACATTTTAAAATGGGTAGGTCCAGGTTCCTCCAAATTTAGGCTCGGCCCGACCCTACCCAGCCCTACTCGAGACCACCACCATTGGACTCACATCGAGAGTGGGAACAAAGCCCAGTCATTAACTATTGGTGCACAAAACCCATTTGTTTTTTGCTCTCTTCCTTCCAATATTTGCATATTAGTGGGATTAAAGAAGTGAGCTTTTTCATATTTGGGGAAGAGAAAGGGAGAATAAACCCAGAAGTTGTATGAAGTAATAGTGAAACAAAATTTAATCAAATTCTCCCTCTTCTATATCATAGGATTTAATTGTGATGGTGTTTACTAAAAATTGGTGTCTTGTTGGATGAATTTTTCAAGATATGCTCATGTGTGTACACAATATGCATATGATATGCTCATAGATCTGAGCCAATCCAAAAACCCAGAGCTCACAACTCTCTCTTCGAAATCAAAAAAATAACGTCATCACTTATGACGTCACCAACATATACACTATATGCACACCACATGCACAGAATTTGTGCAGCACATGCACATGATATGCACAGAACTAAACATCGCGCAACGAGCTACTTTTCACATTAATAAGAAACTTTAACGGCAACCTATTGCTATAGTGGACACAATTAAAACATAATTGTTACATATATAAGGTTACAGTGGCGGTTTGAAAAATCTTGTTATGTATATCATTCACCAATTAACCGTGCACATGGAAAACATGATACTCGTTGTCATTATTTCATGGACACGCATGACCATTAACGTCCTCTAAGCTTTCTTAATTTTGTTTTTCGCTAAAGCCGACTAAGTTGTGGTCATACTCACTAAATTCTGAGGCACAATATACGTGCATCATAACTAGTGAACATTTTCGCTTCTCTTATTAAGATGTAGCCATGCACACCATATGCACATTACGGAAAATTTTTTGCAATTGAACACTTGAACCAGAAATTGTTCCATCCCAATTTTGTAGCACGTCAAAACTTGAAATTTATTCCAAAACCTATAGGCCCCAACATGAAACACGAACCCTAATTTAACTTCTAAGTATTAATTCATCTTACAAACAACTCATTTAATGACTGGGCTTCTAAGTATTTAACTTCATATCTGTAAGCATATCATGTGCATGTCGTGTACATAGAGTGAGCAAATCTTGAAAAATTCATCCAACAAAACACCAACATTTAATGACTGGGCTTTGTTCTTACCCTTGATGCGAGTCCAGTGGTGGTGGTCTCGAGCCTCTATTTGTTTGTTGTGTTGCCGGAAAATGGCCGAAAAACTCGTGGCCTGCTTGAGTCAATCCCAACAATTGGGGATGAGATTCATGATAAGGCTAGGTGCTTTGGACTCGTGAGGATGAGATATAATTGGTGGTGGCTTCGATTTGGACAGTGATGGTCGGGATGACAGTGCACCGTGTGTGCACATACCAAATTCGACCTCTATAAAACTTCTTCAAAGTATAAGAAGCTCTTGGGAAGATTAAAGAAAGAATCCGTTCTTCTTCCGATGAACGATGTCATGATAGGCTTTCCATAACCATCTTTCCGGTAATCAAATCCTTCTTTCAGTCTCACATGCCTCGATCAAGTACGCGTGCCACACCATTGATTATAGTAATATCACTTGAATATTATAGTTTATATTAAAATTTAATGGAATTCAAAAAATTTTATTATAAAAGAATTCCATTTTAAAAAATGTGATTGAATAAATCCTCCTCTATCCGTTGCGGGTCGAGGACTCCTTCCCCTTCTTCAAACTCCGATTCGTATTGTTCATAGAGAAATATCTGATCAACGATAGAACAAGCACCTTTTTATAAGTTAAAAGCCTGGTATGAAAAAAATAAAATAAAATAAAAGAAAGCGCTAGAATCTACATCTACACATTGATTCTTTTCTTTTTTTTTTTTTTTTGTTATTTTTGTTGAACCGTATGCATCAAAAGGTGCATGTACGGTTTCTAAGGGATACAACTTTATCTCAATCAACCGGATTTCTTACTTTTCGTTTAGGATTAGATCCAGTAACTGGGGGTCTATGGCTAACCGATATTGCACACCATCATTTAGCTATTGCAATTCTTTTTGCAATTTTTTTTTTTTTTTTTGAGTTCTTTTAAAATTGGTTCAAAAAATTCCCGATTTCATTTTATCATTATCAGTTGACAAGGTTGAAGCTATTATATCCAATTATTTTTTTCGATAGTTTTTGTGAGTAAACCAAAAAATGAAACTGAAATCCCATGATTTTAAAAATGGTTGATTGTACAATAAAAAAATGAGTCTTTTATATTCTTTTAAGTAAAATAAAAAAAATTGGAATTCTATTATAACTAGATATCTTTTGAATGTGTGAGAACCATTTGAATCAAGTAATGGAAATGATTCAAATGGTTCTTGATTGTTTACATGAAGTTTTCGTATATATACCTGGATGCCGTGAGAAGGGAAGAGAGAGTGCGTGAGGGAGAAAGTGAGAGAAGAGAGAGAGGAAGGGAAAGAGAGAGAGAGAGTAGAGAGAGAAATCAAAAAATAGGACGAAATAACCCATTTATATGTCGGTATTTTAGTAATTTCCATTTTGTACATAGCCGGTTTGTCCTATTTTTGTCTCAAGATTAAGAAATTGTCCCATTTTTAGGTATTTCGCTTTAATTTATGACTTTGTCTTGCTAAAGTATGATTTTACACTCTTAATCTGGGTAGTTATTTTCTGTTGTGTTGTTCATATACACAGTCTAGTAACACAATCCTAACAAGAAAAGATACAAATATTATTAACAACCGCTGATGCACGTATAAATAGTTATCAACTATTATTGCGTTACGATACATATTAATTGTTGACAATCACTTATGTGCATGTGCAACTCACATAAGCTGAATAAAAAATAGGCCTAAAAAATAACCATTAATGACATTGAGAAGTAATCTTACAACATTTTTCCTCTTATTTTTAGGGAATTGTTATTGGCACTCCAAAAATATCATTCTACACTCCAAACTTTCTTTATTTGGAAAGAAAAATACACTTGTGAGGAGTGCAGAATGAGATTTTAGGAGTGCCAATAAAACTTCCCTATTTTTATTGGCTAATGAAAAGGTATTTAGCAAGTAGTCTTTTACCACACTGGTAGAAAGGTGTTGAGTTATTGTATGACGGCGTGGGTTTCGAACCCTGTCGGTGGTTAATCTAATAAAATCTATTTTTTTGACAAAAAAAAAATGTCTCTTTAATTTTCAAGAAGACTTTAAAACAAGAATAGTTTTTTGCAATAAGAAATGCTAAGAAGAGTCTCTTAAAATGAAAAATTTTCATAGATTCTCTTTCACCTCACAATTTAATGTTAGTTTTTGTTCCCACGCAATAAAACATTGTGAAAAAAAATATGACGTGCCAATGAGTCTATGAAGAGTCCTATTTTTGTGAAAGTCTCATTAGCATTTCTCTTTTGCAATATTAATGATCCATGGCATTAGATCAAGAGATCATGACTCAAATATGACTTTAGATATTGTTGAATTTTGTTAGAATAAATGTAAGTAGTGTTATAATATGTTTGAATACAAAACTTTGAAAAAATAAAAATAAAAATAAAAATAAAAACTTAAAGTCAATATAAATAAACAAGTGCATTACCAAACTAAAAACATCGCATTTTGTTTTTGACCCAAAAAAAATAAATAAATAAAAAGACTAAAATCATCGCATGACGTTGTAAGTCTCTACAGTCTACTGTATTCTTTTTACGAGTAAGTAGTATTAATGGATACTGATGAGAAATATGGAGGGAAAAAGGGAGGACGGAGAATCTGTGAGTTAATCTTCCGATAAAGTCAAACTCCACCTCCATCAAACAACTACCTACCCCTCGGTCCCCCCTTCTCCTTTCTCCTCCAACCTCCTCTCTCAATTCTGTTTGACTCGGTTCAATCCACCCAACAAATGACGGAAATCAGCAGCCTCAGCTCCGACGTGACGGAGCTCATCCTTTCCTACATCCCTATCCCCACCCTCATCCGCGCCTCCGCCGTCTGCAAGCACTGGCATTCCCTCATCTCCTCCTCCACCTTCTCCTCCTTACACTCCCATAAATACCCTTGGTTCTTCCTCTACGGCATCCACAATACCTCCTCCAACTTCAACCAGTCGTTCGCCTTCGACCCTTTCTCCAACCTCTGGTTCCGCCTCCCCTCGCCCACCTTCCCCTCCCAGTCCTCCTCCTTCTTCGGCGCCGACAGCTTCTTCCTCATCACCGCCCCACTTTTCACCTTCTTTCCTATTCTCAAGCACCACTGGCTTTCCACCTCCCCTCTCTGATTTTCCCGCATCAACCCCTTTGTTGGCGTCGATTCTCCCCCCTCCTCCTCCTCCCCCATCCCTAGTTTCGTCGTCGTCGGCGGCGTCCGATTCGTCGGCAATTTGGTCGACATCGAGGACCGTTTGGATGTCGAGATTTACAACCCCGATTCCGATTCCTGGCTCCTATGCCCTCCCCTCCCCGCCGATTTTCGCTCCGGAAACTCGTCCCAGTCGCTCTCCTCCGCCCTCTTCAAGCGCCGGTTCTACGTCTTCGGAATCTACTCCTGCTTCGTTGCGTCTTTTGATCTCCGCACCAGTGCGTGGAGCGAAGTCTAGACCCTCCACCCGCCCGGTGTCGTCTTCTCCTTCCTGATTTCCTCCACCAACCACCTCATCCTCACCGGAATACGCAACGGCCTTCTCGGGCCCTCCTTCAACTGTGGAAGGTGAAGGAGACCATAATGGAGTTCAGTGAGATCGCCATCATGCCGCAGGACTTGTTGTATGGATTGTTCGACGACGATGAGGAAGACAAGTTTGCTAGCTTGAAGTGTGTGGGATTGGGAAATCTTATATACGTGTTCAATGAGGAGTATCATAAAAAGTATCCGGCTTGTGTTTGCGAGATTGGTTCCGATGACAATGGTGGACCTTCGGGGAAGTGTAGCTGGAGGAGAATGCCCCAATTGCCTTCCCCTGTTAATAAATTCCATAAAGTTGTCAGCTTTTCTTCGACGGTTTCGCTCCGTAATATCCTTCGCGGCGAAAGGGAGGGCGAGGGAGACGGTGTTGGCGATTTGCAGCCTATGTTGGAATAATGTTGCCCTCCTCGGTTTGATGGTATGAATTCATCAATTTTCATAATTTGTTCTTCATTGATATCATCTTAAGATTGTTTGATTTTGCAATTGTTGTTTTGGTGGGTTTGATTTTGTTAAGTAGGATTCGATTTCATTCACTGTGATGCTTCTTGATTGAATTAACAAGGGGTTTTATGCCAAATTAAGTTTAGATCAGTAGCTTATGTGATTAGTTTAGGCATGCCCGATTAGTGTTAATTACCCGTTTTAAGCGGAAAACACAGTATAAACAGTGTGCGGTTACTGCTCTTGATATGGATCGTGCTCATTTGTATTGAAGACACATCATTTAGTTTCCAAATTTAGTCTTCCTAACATTACTCTGCGGAGATTTTAGCTCTTCAGTCGTGCATTGAATATCTACTCTACGCTCACGTTATGTGCCGTTGGATAAATTTAATTTTTTGGGTTCATGTACCAACCTACCTCGGTTTTGAACGATGCCTTGAATGATATACTAATATTTAAAGGAAAACTAATGAAAATGGTTTGAAAACTTTGAGTTTTAACGATAAGGACAAAATAAAAGGTAAAGTGAACAGTACTATAGACTTTTTGTTAGAACTCCCAACATTTAATTGTCTGTAGCCTGTTTTGACAGCAATGCACATGAGAAAGATGCAAGATCAAACACTTGGTCAGGAAACTTCCATACAAGAGATGGAGGAATTGAATCGGAGGAGTATTGTCAACGTCCTTTGCGTTATCTGCCAACTCGCGCGGTTATTGACATCATAGTTCCTTGTATTGTTTGGTGTAGTTTTTCAGAATTTGTAAAATATGTACTGTTATTTACGTGTTATTGTATTGATCTTCAATTTGATGTGGTTGTGTGTGGTAATATATCCGTGACCCTAGTATTTGGTAAACATTTTGTAATTGGTGGTTTTGGTTTCGATGAAATTGTTTAAACTTCCCAATGGACTAGTCATAACAAGTTGGTTTCAATTTGCCTTTTGCGAGAATCAAATATAAGATTTCTCACGGAAGATGAATACTACTCGACCGTATTACTAATGAAAATAGAAACGCATATCAGATGTCCTGGTTTGACTATTAATAATATTGTTAAGGCGATTTGGGAAATTTTGGGAATTCTTGAATTGAATATTGAAGAAGGAAAAAAAAAAACCCTTATAGCGACTCAATCCGGTAATTGTCCAGGTAATTAGTATTAAAAAATTATTTTTAATAAGTAAATAAAAAATATTATTATTTTCTTTTTTTGTCTCATTTCCTCCGTCCTAATTCATCACTCTCCCCTTTCCCTCATTTTCTTCCTCTCTCACCATCCGTCCCTCCCTCCCTCGCTCCGTTTGTCTCTCCCTCTCCCTCTCGAAACGCATAGCCACTTCGTCTTCTAAGCCAGATTTCTCGACGGCAGAGAAGCCGAACTCCTCCCTCGATCACCGTCTCCTACTAATGCACCGTCACCTGCAAAAAACTTTGTCAACATATGATTTGGGTGAGCTGAAGCTGTTTTTGTTAGAGTAAAGGGATTGAATCACCGAATTGCCGTTGCAATTGGAAGTAGTGGAGTTGCTCTTATAGAAAATTCATTTTAGCCAAATAACTAGATATGATTGTTTTATTATTAAAAATGTTCCATCAACTATTACAAAATTATATTTTTATCCTTTGCATTTCCAAATTTACAATTGTATCAATTTGTCGTCTAAAATTTTATTTTGTATTGGTTAACTTTATCCATTAAATATTAATTATTATTCTATAATATCGACGTGATATCAATAATATGAGATAGGATGATTAAAATTATATCCTATAATCAAAAGTTATTCAGCAACATAATTGACAAATTCAGGTAACGTGAGACACTAATCTGACTCGGTAGCAAAAGTAAAAATAAAGTGATACTTAAACTACTGTTCGGGAGGTACTTAGATAAATAAGTCATATATTATTCAATTCCTCTAATTTAAAGGCGTATCATGTCATTGCATGAACCCACAACTTGTCATATATTGATAAATAAGTCATATATTATTCAATTCCTCTAATTTTTGTACAAGACCCATGATATACAAGAATTGATGTCAATCACAATGAGGTGGTTCCCAACCGCACCAACAGATACGGGTACCAAATAGGTGGTCCCCATCCATTAAATTCATCTAATTATTTAATCAGAACTTTTGAAATTTGATATAACGGTTAAAGTTATTATAATTTTTAAAGAAGTCATTGTTTGTAGTCGTTGGATCAAATTTTTAAAGCGCGAATTGATTGATTGGATGGATTTGATGGAAGGGATCCGGAGAGAATCTATTTCCAAGTTGAAAACATCACTTCCATGGTAGCTGTTACAAAAAGAGTAGAATTATCTTCCCTCATATTCTCATCTTCTTCTCTCTCTTCCTCTCGCACTTTCCTTTTTGTCCTTTTGTTCTTATAAAAATATCAATGTAAAATGTTGACATAATTTAATCATAATTGTTCAAGTATGAGGGGATGAAAAAAGAGAGATTACGAAGGGTCATAATCCTCCTCCGTTGCAAAATCCACCACCCGTCCCATCCTGCTCAAAAACTCATCAATATAATTTTTTTTTTTTTTTGTGGGGCATCAAGTACATGTATCTTTATCAATTAATCAATTTCCAAATTATGGAGTAGATTCTAAAGAGATTATGCTTTTTCATGAATTTATCTTGAATCGGGATCTTCTGGCTTAACTTTGTCCCTGTTTTGCTAAGGGGGCAACCCCATTTTTCACCATAAATTGGTCAAAATATACAGAATTTCTTATTTTTTGTGAAGGATTAGAACTCAAGTTATTGATAATTCCTCAATTGCATGGTTCACATTAACAATGAAGAAGCTGCAAAATTGATATCCCCGGAAGGCGACTAAAAATGAGAAAATTACTTGGTGTTAACAAAAAAGAGGAGTCATTACGGACTTATGAATAACTCGAGGATAATTTTGGTTGCGGTCCCTCAATTGTTTGCTTGGAATCTTATTTAGCCAAATATTTTGATCAAAGTCTAACATTTAAACGGTGCATCATTTAGGGAATTTAACTCCTGTATTTATCAAATTTATAACCCACAAATTATGAAATTTAAACAAATTCAAATTGTATTTTGAAAATATAATAATTTCTTAAAATCGATGACAAAATAATATTGTTCTTCACATAGTTTTTGCATAAAAATAATATACTCACGTAACTATTGATATATATTTTAAAACACAAAATAAATTCATGTATTAGTATGGGTACATTCATAAATGTTACATCCCAACCCGGGCTCCATCACATCTCGGGCTCAACTTCGCCGTAGTACGATATTGTCGACTTTGGACCCCAACCACACCCTCACTGTTTTGTTTCTAGGAACTCACACGAGAACTTTCCACCACATCAAGGGCTCGACTCTGCCGTAGCACGATATTGTCGGCTTTGGGCCCCGACCACACCCTTACGGTTTTGTTTCTGGGAAATCACACGAGTTCCCAGTGGGTCACCCATCTTGGAATTGCTCTTGTGCGAACTCGCTTAACTTCAGAGTTCCAATGAACTCCGAAGCCAGTGAGTTCCTAAAAGGTCTCGTGCTAAAGGAGGTAGGCATGTACATATAAGGTATAAATGATCCTCTCTTTTGGGCGATGTGGGATCTAACAATAAATAAAAAATATGAGTACAAATTAAATTAAAACATATGGTTGCATATCAAAATTTAAAATTAAAGGTACAAATCAAAGTATAAAAAATGGACATAAAAAAAAATTATACACATATGGGTATGAATTAAAGCTAAAAGAATATTGGTACAAAATTTAAAAGATAAGGACAATTAAATTAAAAAATATGGGTTCATATCAAAAATTAAAATTATGGGTACAAATTAAAGTTGTTGTTGTTTTTTATTTTATTTTAAATATAAGTACAAAACAGTGTTCTAAAAATCAGCCTAGACGGCGCCTAGGCATTGAGAGATGGCTAGCCACCGGGATTAACTCTTAATCGGAAGAAAAATTGGCAAAGAGATTAGGCGGGGGTCAAGGCGGCCGACTGGTTGGCCTACACGGTTTGGAATCTCAATATTTTTCTATTTTCGAACTTGAGAAAGGATGAATGAAGTGCGGTCTAAACTTTTTGGGTTGCTGGTTATGTGTTCTTGCGAAGACGAAAAAGGAAGAAGATGAGAAAATAAGTCTCTCTCTTCTTTTCATTCACGTGACCACTCTCAAACTTTTCTATTTAATTTTGTCGAATCACATTTGGACAGCTAGCATCAATATGATTTTTCAAGGGATAAAAATGAGCTATCAGTACCTAGCCATTGATTGTTCTCATAAAAAAAACATGGGATGTGAGTCCCTAGGTGTACTTTTGCTATTAAGTATTGGTGTAGCTCCCCTTCTCTATGCGTCTGATGTCCCACTTTGGATTCTACACCCACATATTTGACACCTTTATCTTTTTAAAGTCTATATTACACTCTTGTATTATATTATTTTATTATTATTTTTTTTAATGATCGGAATAAGATCAGCTTATATTATACTCTTATATTAGATATGTGTGTCTATATATATATATATATATATATATATATATATATATATATATATTTTTTTTTTTTTAAAACGTCTTCCTCAATATTTAATCATTTACTATAAAATAAATTTAACTAATTCATATGGTATATAATATATTTATTTCAAGATATACAAGAATAATTTTTTGTAAGTGTCAATATGCACTTATTTAAAAGATATAAAAGAAATTTACCTAAATTCGCTTAGGCCGCCTATACCTCGTCTAACCGCCTAGGCACTAGGCACTAGCCGGCCGCCCGACTAGCGCCTAGCGTTTTTTAGAACATTAGTACATAAATAAATATGAAGTACATTAGTACATATAAAAATTTAAAATTATGGGTACAAATCAATGTCTAAAAAATATATGGCATAAAAAGAAATTAGAAACATGTGGGTATAAATTAAAATTAAAAGAATATTGGTACAAAATTAAAATTATGGGTCGAAAATTAAAGTTTTCAACCTATTAAAAATATATGGTACAAATTAAAAATAAAAATATGTGAAAATACTAAAATAATATATTTTATAGAATAAGTATTTCAAATTTAAAATTGAAATTATTTAATATTCAAATCATGATGTGGAAGTTAAAGAATTTTGATAAAAAAAAAAGAAAAGGAAAAAGAATAAGGTTTAATTAATAAAAATGAAAATAAGTGACGAAAATGGGTTGATTAGAGGATTCAAAGTTCGACAAATGACTTGAGAGTTTAAATCTACTTCAATATTTGTTCATGTCATTATTGAATGTTAGTGACTTAATAAATGTTCATGATTCGGAATGTTAGGTGTTATTTGGAATATTTTAAAAGGTTGGGTAGTTATTCATGTTTTAACTTTTTTTTTTTAATTATAAAGAAAGAGGTATTCATACACTTGTTTTTACCTTCCACACATTTTTGTTAATTTGGAGACACGTATCTTTTTCAATTTATTCGATTCAACGACAGAATACTAAGAGGGGGTGTGTTAAAAGTAAAAAAATGGAGGACAAGGGTCCTCTCCGGATCCTCTTTGTAGGGATCTAGAGGATCAATCAATCGTGTCTGTTCGTCATACATCGTGTGGTCAGTTTTCATTAAGTACTATTTATATTTAATTTAAATTTTAAATTTTAAAATTTAAAATAATTTCTAATCACACGATGATTAGATAAACATACACGATTAAATGATCATTCGAATCCTTACAAATAGCATCCGAAGAGGATCCTATTCCAAAAATGGAAGTGTGGAGCACCACCCCTTATCAACTATGCAGTGATACGTGGAGGCACACGATGAGTTGGAACATGTACGCTACTAAACCCTGGCTGTCGATTTGTGAAATATGGAGCGAAATCGAATTGGGCTTGGGCTTTTGAAAACCAAAATTTCGCCCTTTTTTAACCGCTTCCCGTTCATACTTTGTCTCTCTCCTCTCTTCAGTGTTCTCTGACTCTCTCGCTCCTCCGCTAGGGTTTTATAGGGTTTTCTGTTTCTCCCAAATCCAAAAGTTCCGAAACGCCATGGAAAAGTTTCAGAGAGTCGAGAAGCCGAGGCCCGAATTGCCCATCAACGAGAACGAGATCCGCATCACCACCCAAGGCGCTATCAGAAACTACATCAGCTATGCCACCACTCTGCTGCAGGTTCATCTTCTCTCGCTTCGATCGTCGTCGTGTTTTGTTATATTGATTCATTCTTTTGTATTTTTGGTTTCTGGGTATTTTTGCATGTCTTTGTTTTTGCATTGGGTTTTGTCCTTTCGGTTTATTGGGTTGTTTTTGCTTCCAATATGGATGGATTTTTCGCCCATTTTGTTATTTGTGGGTATTTGGTCTTGGTTGTTTGGTAATGATAAATGCATTTGAATGTTGTTTTATGGACTTTTCTGGTTGTTTGTTATGGTTGAAATTTGAATCACATGAATGTAGCTGTTGTTATTGTTTAAATTGATGGTCTCGGCTAAGTTTTTGTTACTTGTATGCGGAAAGTCCTTCATGATTGTTAATTCGTGTTGGCGTGGGAGATGCTAGCCGGTAGGTCTTGACTGAAAAAGTGTCCATTGACAGTTTTAGTTTATTGGGAATGCCACTTATCAATTATTTACGTCAGAATAGTTCTATTGACTTCAGTGAGGAGTTGGGTAGACTTAGTTTTCATGTTTGCGTCAATAATTCAGTTTACTGGACAACCCGTGTTGTATGCAGTATTGCAAATCTAGTTGTGTAGTTGTTTGCATCATATGCTATGTCATTGGATTATAGACCAATTAGGCTGAGAGTTCAGTGAAGGCTGAAGCTGTGAAAAAGGATAATCAATGTTCCAAAATTGTGGTTGTAAAGACATGAGTGAACTTTTTAATTATGGTTCTTAATGCCGATAATTTCTCTCCAACAAGTACAGAAGGCCTTTTTTAGTATGAATGGTACTTTCCATTTTGTGATGGATTCTCCACCTGGGAAGGGTTTCCTTTAGTGTACTTGTCAAAATCTATCAACGAGGTGGTTAACTGTTTTTAGTCACAATAAGGCCTTACAAGAGTTTGGTTGACCCCTGTATTCAATCAGGGTTCAGCCTTTCTGTGGGTGAATATACCTTTGACGCTTGGCCGAAACACATTGACATGATAAGAAAAAATTGTTACATTAACGAGAGTGTTCCATAAACCACTCAGGTAATAAATAATAATAATATTTATTGTGAGAATGGGCAAGAATTCGTACCTATTTACGGCTGTAAGATCAGTATGTACATGTTCTGTTTGAGCTTCTCTTTATTATTTCTCTTTGCTATAACTGTTGTTCTTTTACCTTTTTATGTTCTAGCAATCCTAAGGTTAACTTTATTTTCTCTCCCTGTTTTTTTCTGTCAGCTGGTACTCGAAGATCTATGTTATAGAACAAGTGTCTTAAATGATACTTTGTCTGAGTGGTCTGTATGCATGGTTATGGTGATTCATCTATCCTCGCATCTGATTTTTTGGAGCTAATCTACCAATTCTGTGGACATTTTTCATAGGATAAGCGCGGAAAAGAAATCGTCTTGAAGGCAATGGGACAGGCAATTAACAAGACAGTTGCAATTGCTGAAATTATAAAGGTCACTATCTCTCTCCCCTCCCGACAACTACCCAACACTCTCTCTCTCTTCATTGCACACTAACCAGCCATTTGTGTTTGAAAACAGAATAGAATTCCCTTGTTGCATCAAGAAACTGCCATCAGCTCTGTAAGCATAACTGATGTGTTTGAACCGATGGAAGAAGGTCTTCTCCCGTAAGTGTCGCAAAATAAATTTCCACTGCACAATTTTGTACGCATGAATATATTTATGGTGATTACTTCGTCCAGTAAGGAAATGGCTTAAACAAATTTTTAGTGTATGCTATGTTCGTATGCATGGTTATTTTCTTTTTCTGCTTAATTAATAATGGGCGTATTAAGTTATAAACATGTGTTGCAGTGTGGAAACGACTCGACATGTCTCAATGATTTCAATCACATTATCAACTAAGGAGCTAAACACAAATTCTCCTGGGTAAGTTCTGAAATATGTTGGGATCTTCACCAAGGTTGATTTTTAGATTAAGTTTGAAATTCTTCTGCGGTATATGCATAAAAATATTGAGCTTACGGAAACGTGATTCCTGTTCCTTTTCTAGTGCTTTTAATTTTAATATTTTTGACATGTTCCCTTTCCATAGGTATCAAGCCCCATATGTTGCGGATCAATCAAAGCCACAGCCGAAGTACCAACAGCAGCAGCAACCAAAACAAACACGTGTTTCTTACAATGCTGTTAATGAAGGTGATGGTAATGACAACTTATCATGTAGCTTTTATTTTAAGCACGTTTTAATGTTTCAATTTTAACATTCTTCCTTTATTTGGTGGTTAGATTCATATGGCCGAGGACGGGGACGTGGTAGAGGAAGAGGCCGGAATTGGGGCAGGGGTGGAGGAGGGTATGGCAATTATCAAGGCGGATATGGAAATCATCAAGGTCGATCTGGGTACTATCAAGGTGGTTATAGAAACTATCAAGGTACAATAATGAAATCACACAATTATTTTCTACATTGGGGATTTAAGTAATCTCCTTATGGTTTTATGAAGTCCCTCTTTATTATATATACATATATACATGTGCGTGTGTGTATAATTTATATATTATAAATCTGTCCTTGACTTGGACTTCTTTTCTGGTAGATAATGGTGGATATTCAAATCGGGGACAAGGCGGTGGACGTGGTAGGGGTTGGGGTAACCGTGGTAAGTTTACTTAACTTTCTGTACAGGGTCTATGCAATAATCAAACTTGTTGATGAGTCTATGCATTCTTTTTAATAATTGCCTGTACAAGGAGAATATCCTGAGCAGCATTTTGGGTTAGGGGAAGTTGAGGGATTATTTACAAAAGAGTTGGCCATATTTGAATGGTTGGCATTGTACTCTATTTTAAAGAGTGTTGGATCATTGTGTTTTTGTGTTTGCTTTCAATTGGGTGCATGTATTCAATAGTATCCCTATACCTCTCAGTCTGGTGGATACACTTAACCGCTTAAGATGTGTGCTTCAGATATGAATATGTTCTTTGATTGATCTGCATGTGAGCATTGGTCACATGTGCAATGGACTGACTATTTCAAGCATATTATTTTCTTTTCTTATAGGTTCTGGTGGTGGGTATGAAAGAGGTGCTGGTAGCTATGAAAGAGGTTCTGGTGGTGGGTATGAAAGAGGTTCTGGCGGTGGATATGAAAGAGGTTCTGGCGGTGGGTATGAAAGAGGTTCTGGCGGTGGGTATGAAAGAGGTTCTGGCGGTGGGTATGAAAGAGGCGGTGCTGGCGGTGGGTATGAAAGAGGTGCTGGCGGTGGATATGAAAGAGGTGCTGGTGGTGGATATGAAAGAGGTGCTGGCGGTGGGTATGAAAGAGGTTCCGGCGGTGGGTATGAAAGAGGTTCCAGCGGTGGGTATGAAAGAGGCGGTGCTGGCAGAGGTTATGAAAGAGGCGGTGCTGGTGGAGGTTATGAAAGAGGTGGTGCTGGTGGAGGTTATGAAAGAGGCGGTGCTGGTGGCTATGAGAGAGGCGGTGCTGGTGGATATGAACGAGGTGGCAGAGGTGGAGGGGGCAGAGGGTACAACCGAGCAAGAGGACGGACGGGTGAGCACACAAGAGGTGATGGAACTGGAAACCAAGTATAATCTAAAATTGGTGATATTTTTTGCTTCAGCTACAATGCATATGCCCTTTGGCCCGTGAGGGTGGGTTTTTATGAGAGTACTGTTTCAATGGCGTGAAATGTGGCCTTTCGATGTTTGGCGTTGTTTAATCAGTTTCTACTTTGATGTTTTCCTCCTGCATTGCATTATATTTTTGTGGGTATGGGCAGCCTTGTTTTGGGTCTTGCATGTAGCCGCCGGGTCAAAAAATTGGTCGGTTTTAGTATTGCTGTAATTCTTTTGACATTATTGTATCTAGTGCTTCCTTAAAATATATCTTTATTTCTTTAAAACTAATGTTAACTTCCTATTTACCCATTCGCTCCTTGAAATTCATTTCTCCTCGACAAATTACAGTTTGAAATGTGTGAAAACTTTTCCCATGAACTATTGTATGTATTGCTTTCTTCGTGATATCCCGGAGTACCGTAGAAAATCTTCAATGATAACATTTGCTTTGTGCCTTCCAAGGGTTTAAGGACCCTCCAAAACTGCCTTTTCGTTGGTTGCCTTGGCAAACAAGTTTCGACGGACTTCCCAAGTAGGTAAAAACTAGCCCGATAAAGTATGGATAAAGCTCAGATGGTGGTCGACCGTGCCCTATATGCTTCCAGTCTTAGGTCAGACCACTCCTGTTCAGTGGAATTTCGAACCATTCTGTATTCACATTCACATGTCATGGACTATCGACCTTATTGTTCTATCTATACGATTTGTATTTCGATTAGGTATATAGTTGTTGATATCGTGTTTATATGCTTGCGAGCGGAGTTCTAGACAGAAAGTAAATGACGATGTGTGTCATTAATGGTATGAAAGACATTTATAATCGAGGCCATGTACATATGCTTATCGATATTAATTGGTCAGACCGTCCAATTGATCAGCCGGTTTGACCCAAGTGTTTCTCCTACTCAGTCTGATGAATAATGATCTTTGACCATATTGACAACTACATACCACCTCTACAATAAAAAAGAGTTTAACATGCATCGATGGAGTCCATTATTAGAAGGGTGGTCAACAGGTGCTCAGTACATTGTAGTCCATATGATAGCACTCTAAGGCCTTTCACAGTAGTTATGAGCATGATACTTATATATAAAAATCAAGAAGCAGTAGTTATGAGTGTGATACATGTGGAGTAAACAATAATCAAGAAAAATATGAAGGTGACATGTGGATTTTTGGATTAAAAAGATAAGATTACCCTCGAGCACATTGGGATTTCTACGCGCAAACAATGGGCAATCATCCCTCAATCAAGTCAAAAAGTGCCCAAAATAATTCAAAACCTATTTCATCCATCCTCATCAAATCTTCTTCACAAGGTAAACCCCAAATCATTCATTTCTAATTATATTAATTAGCTAATTAATTGATTTATTACCCAATTAATTTATTAATTAGCTAACAAATTATGAACCACACCCAAAAAACCATCCAAGTGGCCCGTCCCCATCCTCCCAAAGGGCCGGCCATACCCCCATAAATACTACCTCATTTTCTCCAAAACTCAATTCCAACTCTCTTGCAAAATTCTCTAAATTCTCCAAGCATTTTTCTCTCAAAATTCTAACTTTGGCATCGGAGGTTATTCGGCCAAAGCCCACCCCCCCTCCCCCCCTAAATTCATCATGGGTGCGTGAGGCCATTGGCCTTGACCTAAGGTGTTATTTGTTTTGTAGGTGCAATTTTGTCCAAGAACAAGAAGGAAGAAATTTGCATCCATAAATTGGTGCTTTCATTAAGAGTCTTGATCAAACACTCGTAGAAGACTCTCGCATTCAAGGTTTTTCATTTTCTTGTTCATTTGTAGATTTTTCCTACGTTCTTATTCTTGGATTTTTTTTCTAAAAATTCTTCGATAAAACGTAAAAGAAAAGTACAATGGCAAGACATTCGGAAACCCCAATGAAAGGAAATTCCAACGTTCGAGGATTAGGACTGTGGTGATCTACAAGGCTCAACACAATGATGAGTGGAGCGGCACCCCCCCCCACGGGGCACCATCGTGGCAACCACCATGGTGGCCACCACGGCAGCCACCCTCAACAAGGCTCACGGCACCACAACCACAGCCCAAGCCGTGGCATTTAAGCCCACACGGGCCCAAGAACAAGGCGAGATGGCTTGAGCCACTCAAGCCCAATGCGAACCCAACGCATTGTCAAGGCGAGCCCTAGCCTCGCACCCACGTGCGCCATACGCCTAGCAGCCCACTCCCGTGGGTCAACCTGTTCTTGCAACCCAGCCTAGTCCTAAGGCCCAGCTTGCTCCCGCAACCCAGAATGCTCTCGCGGCCCAGCCTGTTCCCGTGGCCTTCCAAGCAGCCCAAATTGGTCCAAGATTTAATTCAATTGTCCCAGCTTCAAATTTTAGGGCCTCCGATTGAACCAGGGGCATTTTCACCACATTTCTCCACGGATTTGACATTTCCCAACTCAAATCTCGCGCCTGAAGTCTACCACCTATGGAGAAACCTACCATCCAAGCTCTTCTAACCTAAATGGCGAACCATACTTGTCTTGACAAGTCATAGAGTTGACAAACGCCTTCACACAGCAAACGACCTTGGTGAATCAGCTCTTGCAGCGTACTGAGATGCAACGTGCCCTAGACGAGTTGTCCCGAAGTAGGACAAGGGCAAACAACTAACCTCTCCAGTAACATCTCGGTATGCAGCCACTTGACCAGTCAAGAACCAAGCGTTCTGGCAATGTACACTTTCGACTGAGCCCCCAAGATAGCGTATACTCTCGTCTTAGTGCGCGGTGAAGCATACACTCTCAGTTAGGCCCACGGACGAGCATACATTCAAGGTTGGGGCTACACTTCGATAATCAACATGAGCAACCCTCTAGGTAAAATGTTCATTTGCGGCTAGGCTCACAATGAGCATCTTCTACCTCACATCGGAGTAGGCAACACGACGGACAGAGAGAAGCAGTCACTCATTCCGGCTCAAGTTCAACCGGCAGCTTACGAGTCGCTCGCCTACTAGGAACATACCACATGCACTGCAACCGCGACATAGACGAGCAAACACATGGAAGAGAAGCCTAGACCAACAGGTCACGACATGGGGAAGCCAGAAACTCTGCTACCCCACTAAAGGAAAATTGAGGAAGAAATTGGACACTCCCGACCAAACAATTGCTTGATTTCAAGCACAATGAACATACTGACAAGGCGCTCCGATAAGACATAACCAACATAAGCGGGTCACCTTTCATTAATAAGATCAAGCAGATGGGACTATCCCACATAGATTTTCGAATACAAAGATTACTTTTGTTTCAAAAAACGTAGCAACTCAACCTAATGGCGGGTCGAGGTAGACGAGAACCAAAAGGACACACTAGCCTAACTACTAAGAACTGGGGGCATGCTTTATTCTCTAACACTCCAGACGATTCAATACTGAAGTAGCACATCACCAGTACCCAAACGTCACGGACCTAGTGGTCCAATTCTTCTTACTGAGCACAATTTGGCCTAATTCAACCCCAGCTCTACGCTCACAGCCGTGCCGACCTACTCCACGGCTCCCGATAACCCTTGATCTGTCATTATAGCTCCTAATTATGCCTACCTACTCCATGACTCCCGGCAACCCTTGATCTGTCATTATGGCTCCTAATTGTGCCGATCTTGCACCACGGCTCCCAGCCTTACCAATCTCGCCCTGTGGCTCCTAACCGGGCCAACCAAGCTGGACACACCAAACTTCAAAGCATCTAACGACAAAGCAGAATACAAGGCTTTAGTAGCAGTCACTGTAAGCGAAAAACTCAACAGTGATGAAACTTGCAATCCATTCAGATTCTCAGCTGATCACCAACCAAGCCTCAAAAGGGAACACGATGAAACATCTAATTATGGGGCAATACTTGAAGAAAGTCTAGGAGCAGCTCACCGCGCTTCCCACTTACACCCTTACGTAGGTTCCACAAGCAATTCAAAGTCTTAAGCAGATCTCCGAACAAGACCTCACAGGCGGAAGATTATTTTAGTTGTCCAAGCTTTCCTCAACTGCGCTCACGACAAAGACTTCCAGGCTTTCCAGTGCGAGAGGGTAAACCAATCCCCTAACACCCATCAGGGTAAGCTCTCCAATGTAAGAGGGTAAACTAATTGCTCACCACTGAGAGAGGGTAAACCAATTCCCCGACACCCATCTGGGACTGCTATCCAGCGTGAAAAGATAAACTAATTGGTCTCCAATGCGATAGGGTAAACTAATTCCTCGACACCCATCCGGGTCTGCTCTTTAGTGCGAGAATATAAACTAATTGCTTTCCAGTGCGAGAGGGTAAACTAATTCCCTGACACCCATCCGAGTATGCTCTCCAGTGCGAGAGGATAAACTAATTGCTCTCTAATGCAAGAGGGTAAACCAATTCCCCCACACCCATATGGGTCTGCTCTTCAGTACGAGAGGATAAAATAATTGCTCTCCAGTGTGAGAGGGTAAACCAAGGTTTTTCTATTTTTCTTGTCCATATGGGTCTGCTCTTCAGTAGAAGACTCTCGCATCCAAGGTTTTTCTATTTTTCTTGTCCATTTATAGATTTTCGTACGTTTTTATTATTAGAACTTTT
Source organism: Pyrus communis (assembly GCF_963583255.1). Taxonomy (NCBI): domain Eukaryota; kingdom Viridiplantae; phylum Streptophyta; class Magnoliopsida; order Rosales; family Rosaceae; genus Pyrus; species Pyrus communis. The sequence continues at coordinate 18,891,401 of NC_084805.1, read as the reverse complement.
TATTTGCAAAAATTCTTTGATAAAACGTAAAAGAGAAGTGAAATGGCTAGAAATTTAGAAAATTCAAAAAGTGAAAATTTCAATATTCAAGAGATGAGACTACGACGATCCATGAGGCTAAATGTGACAATAAGTGGAGTGGCACCACCACCACGAGTTTCCACCACGGGAGCCATCGTGGTGGCTACCACGATAGCCATTCGCGGCGAAGTCCATGGTGTCACCACCACGGCCTGAGCCGTGCCATCCAAGGCTCACGGCACCAAGGTCACGGCCCAAGCCAAGTCACTCAATGCGCAATGTGAGCCCAACTCGTTGCCAACCTGAGCCCAAGCCTCACACCCGCATGCACCGTACGCTGAGTAGCTCACTCCCGTGGCCCAGCCTACTTTTATGGTCCAACCTGCTCCCGCCGAGCAGGCCACTCTCATGGCCCAGCCTACTCCCACCGAGCAAGCCACTCTCATGGCCCAGCCTGCTCCCGTCGAGCAACCCACTCTCGCGGTCCAGCATGCTCCCAGTTCACTTTTGTGGCCCAGCCTGCTCCGGCCAAACAGCCCACTTTTGCGGCCCAGCCTGCCCCCATGGCATTCCAAGCAGCCCAAATTGGTCCAAGATTAGTTCAACCGTCCCGGTTTCAAATTTATGGGTCTACGATTGAACCGAAGGCATTTTCACCACGTTTCTCTGCGGATTTGACATTTCCCAGTTCAAATCTCGCGCCCGGAGCCTATTACACTTCCACTGCTTAATGAGCCATATTCTTTCTAAGCTCTTCCAATCCAAATGGCGAACAACACTTGTCTCGACAAGTTATAAAGTTGACGAGCGCCCTTGCACAACAGACAACCTTAGTGAATCAACTCTTGCAACGCACCAAGATCCAACATGCCCCGAATGAGGTGTCCTAAAGTAGGACAAGGGTAGACGAACCTCTCTACCACCGTCCCGACAAGCAGCCCATCAACCGGCCACGATTCGAGCGTTCTGGCAGTTTACCCTCCCGCATAGGTCATTGGGATAGCGTATACTCTCGTCTTAGCGCACGGAGGAGTGTGCAATCCTGATCAAGCCCACAGATGAGCATACATTCACGGTTGAGGTCACACTCCGATTATCAACATGGACAACCTTCCAGACGAAGTGTTCATTCACAACTAGGCTTGCAAGGAGTATTTTCCACCTCACATCGGAGTAGGCACCACGGCAGACGAAGAGAAACAGTCACTCAATCCGACTCAAGTTAAACCGGCATCTTGCGAGCAGCTCATTTGCCTACCAGGAATATGCCACATGCACTGCAGCCACAACATAAACGAGTCAAGCATAGGGAAGAGTGGCCCAAACCCATAGGTCACGACAGAGGCAGCCGAAAAATCCACTGCCCTAACATTGGTAAATTCAAGAAGAAGTTGAGAAGCTCATAATTGAACGATTGCATAATTTCCAACGTAATGAGGCTGTTGACGATGCACTTCGATAAGACATAACCAGCATAAGCATTTCACCATTTATGAATGAGATCGAGCGAACAGATCCATCTCGCAGGTTCACTATGCCTCACTTCACTCCGTACAAGGGGGACGAAGATCCGGATAGACATCTCAAGCACTACCGTAGTACCATGATCGATCTACAGGAACAACAACACGCTTATATGCAAAAATTTTGCCACAACTCTACAATGCGATGTGCAAGATTGGTTTCACACTCTACCACCGCAATCGATCTAGAGTTTCAACGAACTTTCTTTTGTTCTCACTAAGGAGTATTTGTCTAACCACTCAATTAAAAGGGTATCCAACCATCTCTTCAACATCGAAAAAGACCATTGGGAGACAATTCGTGACTATGCTAAGAGGTTCAAAGTAAAGAAGGCCAAGATTGTTGGCTATAACGAGGACATAGCAATGGCAGCATTTAGAAATGGGATTCCCACCGAACATCCTTTATTCAGAAAACTGATCATGGAAGAAGAACTAACCCTAGCAGCTTCGTATGCTTTGGCAGAAAAGCATGCACTATGGGACGAGGCCAACCAGTCTAACAAAAACGAGTCGGAAAAGAAGCACATGGAACGTTCCCCGACCAAAGAAGACTCAGTGCCTGAAACATTCACCAAGTTCACAGTTCCAATTGGCCAAATTCTCCACAAGCTCAAGAACGAACCTTGGTTCGAACTGCCGCCACTCATGAAAGGTGATTTTACCAGGCTAGATAATACAAAGTATTGCGTACTCCATCAATGACTAGGCCACACTACCAACGGCTGCCTGAAGTGGAAACAATACCTTAAGAAGCTGACAAATGAAGGTCGATGCGATGAGTATCTTGACAGGTCAATGAAACGGCCTACATAAGCAGGGGAAGTCTTTATCACCCCATAAACCCCATTTATGCTTTTCTAAATAAGTTCGAAGTCTCAAGTAGCTCGACGAACAAGGCCTCACAAGCCAAAGATTATCCAGTTTGTTATGCAGTTTTTACATAGTTGATTTATTTCGTTATTCTCAATGAAAATTCAAGAAGTTCCTCATAAGGGTGGCTCAACTGCCGTCTATAACAACTGCTCAAAACCCTTTCTGGGCCTGCTCTTCAGTGCGAGAAGATAAACTAATTGCTCTCCAGTACGAGAGGGTAAACCAATTCCCCGACACCCATATGGGTCTGCTTTCCAGTGCGAGAGGATAAACTAATTGCTCTCCAGTGCGAAAGGGTAAACTAATTCCTCGACACCCATCTGGGTAAGCTTTCTAGTGCGAGGAAGCGATATACCTCAAAAGATCGAATGCTTAAAGATCAACTAGGCATCGAATAGTCAGGGGGCAACAACCACTTTTGCACTTAACAATTCGCTCATCCGACACTTCATCTTCAGTAGCTTCGATCTTGGCAGCTTCATCCTTGATTGCTCCATCTACTGCAGCTGAGAAATCAAACTCAAGTAGTTTCTTCATTTTTGGCAAGCAGCCCAAACGTGGCAACCCAAACCATTGCCCATGCCACGCCACTTCCTCGGCCCATACCAAGCCCATCATTGGCTTCAATCCAACCGGACAGCACAAGCAATAGCCCCTGCCACACCTCCTCCTTGACCTATGCCAAGCCGAATCCTGGCCCCCTTTAGCTGATGTGCCGCACCACCTCGACGGCTGCCCCGTGACAGTACCTCCCAAGATGAACACAAGGAGAATTAAATTTTTCTTACATTGGTACAGCGTGAAGAAGACAAAGAAATCAACGGAAGATGGTTCTTTGCACGGGCAAGCAAAGAAGAATGCTAGAGGAGAGGAAACAAATATCCTCTAGCTTTCTCTCTTTCTTGTAGGGATAAATAATTGCCCTCCGAAGTTGATTTAATCCCCTACTTAAGGTAGGCTTAAATAGGCTTTGAAGGTGATTTATTTCCTTTTCCTAGAAGAATCTAATTCCAAGTCCAAGAGAGAATTTGCATCAAAGTTGGAGATCTCTACACATGCTGCCTTTTCTTGCGAACAAGCCAGCATGTGTGGGATCATTTATGGAACTGAAAATAATCAAGAGACGACACGTGGATTTTTGGGCATAAATGACAAAATTACCCTTGAGGAGCAATGGAATTCCCACGCTCAAGCAGTGGACGATCATCCCACAATCAAGTCAAAAGTGCCCAAAATAGGTATTTATTCAAAACCTATTTCATCCATCTTCTCCACAAGGTAACCCCAAAAATATTCCTTTTAAATTATGTTAATTAGCTAATTAATAGATTTATTACCTAATTAATCTATTAATGGCTAATTAAACTTCCAATTAACTACAAAATACACTCAAAAACACCACAAAAGGCCGGCCACCTTCTTCCCCCATGCCCTATATATACTACCTCATTTTCTCTAAAAACCTAGGTCTACACTCTTGCTAAATACTCAAAATTCTCCAAACACTTTTTCTCTCTAAATTCTAACTTTGGCATCGAAGGTTCTTCGGCCAAAGCCCCTCTCCCCCATTCATCGTGGGCGCCTGAGGCTGTTGGCCTTGACCTAAGGGATTATTTTTTTTGTAGGTGCAATTTTGTCCAAGAACAAGAAGGAAGAAATTTGCATCCACAATCATCAATGGTAATCTCATTTCAATTCCATTTAGCTCATCCAAACTAGTATACTGGACCAAGAACTTTATGTCTCGGGAGTAATCCGGATTAATCTCATGAGATGGAAATGATTCGAGACAGCAATCAAGTATGAATTCATTATTGTATCGTGTCTTCCTCTTTTAGGGAAGTGAATCTTACAAACCGAATGATTTGTCGTGCTCCAGGCCAAGACATATTGATTGGCTATCCACTAGTGTACCAGACTGTCCAACAGGGGCGTCCAAACTGTGCAACAGGGGCGGCACACCCTCTAGAGATGTTGACTCAACATCCGTTAAGTACATCTATCCTTGCAAGCATGTTTGCAGCTAGTATATGATCTCCTCACTTTAGCTAGATCAGAGGAATGCGTTTGGAGCAACATTCTGAAATCTAGAATTAATCGCATTTATTTCTCACACTTATGCAGTATGGGGATCGAGATAAGACATAGTGGGCCATGTCCACACAAATTCGCGCCGTTCTCCAGAAACATTGACGTTCTTGTCTCCCCCTAATGGTGGGAAGATTGTCTTATTAAAGGGATAACCCGCAAATAAGAGGTAAAGGGATCGCATGCAAAGGCTCGAAGAAAGCTAGTATGAAGGAGAATCATAGTCGACAAAGATTCACATCCTTCTTTGAGGACCCATATTGGTACGTTGCGGCGGCGCAACTTGGCATATGGAATGCACACCCAAATGCGTAAATACGAAAATTGTCAGGTTCGTACCTAGTAACCAACTATAACGTCATATAGATTGGGTGGCAATGGGCCTCAAGGCTGACCAACATAACTACGTACAAGATTGCATAGCCCTAGGTAGAAATCGAAAACTTGGTACGTTTACCAAAATCTGGGTGATCGTTTAAATTGCGCTTTATGATCGCTAGGCGAGACTATTTGGGGTGAACTTAGGAATTCAAAGTTCAACTATAAACCCAAAACACATGCAATACTTTATCGAGAAACTGTCGATATAAACTCTCCGGCATTATCCAGTCTCTCGGACTTTAAGGGATATGTAGGGTGGTGAACCCTTAATCGGCCATGAGGTTTAGCAGCAATGTTTGTGGACAAACATGTGACCAGTTTGTCAATTCATCAACCAAAACCATAAGTATTTATATGGTCCGCATTTTGGTTGGATTAGTCCACATTTATTCCCTTGAATCCATTGTGAAAAGAGAGTCGTTTCGTATCTTTGCAAGGGATGATTTAAAAAATCAATTTCCCTGATGAGCAAGCTTGGCAAAGTGTGCTTGTAGGCACAAGATCTTTACTTCAAGTAAAGAAGATGTGTTGTAGCATTATTGTTCGACCTAAGTGTCCCAAATGGTCATGCCAAAACAAGTAAACTACTTAATCAACTAACTTTAGGCCGGCCACATGTGGCGTGTGCCCCAGTTGGGAGACAGCCCATTGGCTCCAAATCAAAGCTTGAGGCTCATTTTTTGGAGGTGGTGCAAAGATGTTTCACTCTATTTTCTTCAATGGTTTCATTCATGATCATTGTCATCTCGAATATCTTTAAAAACTACATGGAGAATTTAAGGTCCTTTAAATGGTGATGCAGTACCATTCATACAATGAGGAGCATGTCAATGCTCTTAATCAGGTTGGATAGACATGAAGTCATTGTTAAAGATGTGATTTAGGTGTAAAGCTAGTGTGCGTAGTACGCATTCATCCAGACAACTAACTTTCCCACATTCCTACCTAATCACATGTTTAATTGAATTGGTCACATGTATTAAGAAACATGATTCAATTAACTCATATTTGAGGACAATATCAATAAGATTATCCATAAGTAAAACATACACCAAGCTTGAATCTAATAACATGGAAAAATGTTCCCGAAGTAAGTGGTTTACTAAGGAGATTCGGCCAACAAGGCCATCCATGTCAAAATTCTGCTCTTCCAACGATGTTCGGTAAAGCAAAATCAATCTCACATATTGACTATGAGAATGGTACTCCTCAACAACATTGGTAGGGGCACAAACAGTACATAACCAATGATCTACTCCATCAAGACGGAAGTAGATTCTACAGGGTTGAGGTTCGGGAATATCATCCCTTATTCTTTAAGTTTTAGGTCTTAGATACCAAGGATCATGCTTCGGGCATAATGCCACACCTTGGCAGGCCCTGATTCTACCATATGTTTGTGGTAGTAATCAGATCTGAGAATTTGGTAAACTTCCGCTTTCTACACTGCTGCTGCAGGGGCGAGTTAGAAACATGGAAGGATGAGAAAAGTATTCTCCAGTCAAAATTTGATCGGATTTATAAACTTCATAATTGTACTCATTCATGGACGTAATCATGGTGTGCTTCAGGCAATGTCTTTCATGATTAAACGGTATGTAGGAGCGAGCCAAAGAGCCATGGAATCCTCGTTCGAGAGGTATTTCCATTTGTAATGCTTTGGGTATAAGTCTTCGAATGAAGATCATGGTAGAGGCTTATTCAGCTCTTCCATGCCATTGTTAGCTACAATGGTTTCTCAGCTTCTTGATAGTCAAGTGGAGATTCACGTATTGTACCCCACATAGAGTGGTTTACATTAGAAACGTCCAAATATGGGAAATCAAACTTGTGACAGTTCGACAATCCATTGAATTTAGAGGGAACAATATTGTGATTGGTGCTATGGGAATGAATCATCCATAAGCATCAAAGTTAGAACATTCAGGTTCTAAGACATGGTTTTCATGAAAAATTCGGGTTTTCATGGGTGTATTGTTTTATGAAAACTTCGGGTTTCAAAGGCACTAAATTTGAAACTACAGGTTCAATTTGGTTTAGGAACGTTTAGTTCATAAAACAGAGGTTCCTGGAAGAAACAGAATGCAATATACAACTAAGTGTAGTGGATTTGAGTTGCTTCAGGAACTCAAGTGTGAGCACTTCAGGACTACGAAAGTGAGTCAATGGTTCAAAGAAAAGAAATAAAATATTGAATTGTTAATGTCCAAAAGTGAGCTTCAGGCCAATAATTTTGGATTAATTGTCAGATTAATGGACTGCAGGTTTTAATTAATTCAATAAATCGGACCATATAGGGTCGATTGTAGAAGCAATAATAATAATAATGTTCAGTTTAAAATTATTTAGAATGCTGAATAATAAAAAGCCTTCATGGTCGTTTCAAATATCTTACTTTATTTTAAGCGTACCTGATTGGCAGAAAACAATAAAAAGCCTTTGAATTTTTAGAAGATTCTTCTCGGAAAGCCGGAATTGCATCTCCAATGCGTTGTATCACGTTCAACATAGAAAGATTAAATTGAATCAATAGCATGTAGATTAATCATAAAAAGAATGATTAAAACGTAATACTTGCCTAATTGAAGAATAAATTCTCTTTAGAGCAGAGTCAAGAGTGTGCTGAAAACGTGTTGTAGGCATAATTTACTTAACAATTATGGAGGCCATAGAGAGAGAGAAAGGTGCGGCAATAGTAGAGAGAAGAGAGAGGTGTGTAATTGTGAGGTGTGTGTTATTCCACCCCATTGTGCCTTTATTTTTAGTAGTAGGGAAGGTTAATTCCTTACCCTTTAGGATTACAACATTTAATAGGTAATCTACTCCTAATAGGAATATGAGAGATATTCCAAGATATACTAGGATTTACACAATCACATTTTTTATCTAATAGGACTGCAACAATCCTTACATTTTTAAGATTACAAAGACAGAAAGAAAATGGCTAACAGAGAATAAATGTGTGAGAGCCTGGAGAGTGAGCCAAGAGCAGGTACAATTACACAGACATAAAGAGGGAAAAGAGAATAAGGCTAAAAATTAGGATTTAACTGAGGTTTAATAGAAATCTCACATTTAGATTAAATTTGCTAATAAGTTTTGCCACAAGGGTTTAAATCTTAATTTTTTTACCATATGGGCAATTTTCCGAATACCTTATCACCACAGGGACCATGAATCCAATAGAATATAATTGGTTCTCATCTCTAAAATTTTTCATTAATTGAAATTTATTTTTTTTATCAAGGTTTTTTCCATATCATTATTTGAATATTAAATTATATGTGCTATGTCAATTTCAAGAACATAAAACTTTTTCAAATATATATTTTTAGTATTTTTCATATATTTCTATTTGTAATTTGTACCCATTTTTTAAATTTGTACCAATATTATTTTTATTTTAATTTGTACCCATACTTTTAAATTTTAATATGTGCTCATATTTTTTTTAATTTAATATGTACTGATATTTTTTTAGCTAAATGTACCCGGTCTAATTACATTTATTTATTTTATGTTTTTTTTTTTCTCAATATATTTATTTTAAGTTTTAAAATATATCAATAGTTATCTCTTAAAACATTTTAACGAGTTATTTTAACGTTCTTAATCAATAGCTACCCTAAACCGAGTGGCTAAAATTATAAATTCACCAATTAAACTAACAATTTTTTTTTCCCAAAAAAAAACTCTTAGAGCTGTTGCAACTTGCAAGGTAAGAATTGCTTTTAAATGCCACATCATCATGTCCGCCAGAAAGGAGTCAATTGCGATTGCATCATCAAAGTTGATATCTTAACCACGTTCCCCAATGCCTCAAAACTCAATTAGATCATTTTCGGTGAAGATGTATAAAAAATAAATAAATAAATGTAAATTGGAAGGCTTATGTATGTCAAATTTTATTTTGCTCCGACTCATGTTTTTTTCTATTCGATTAATATTTGTAAAAGGGTTTTTATCACAAATGATTCCTAAAATTGATCTTCACCATTGAGATGATCCTTGAAATTGAAAATCAATCAATGTAGTTTCTGAAAATAAATGTCGCAAATCAATGTGGTCATTCCATCACAATTCTGTTAAAATTTTTGTTAAGTGCTGATGTGGCACATAAATGGGCCCCACAAGATTTTCGGGTTTTAATCACAAATAGTTCCTGAAATTGACTCACACCATCAAGATGGTCTTAAAAATTGACCAACACCATCAAGATAGTCCCGAAAATTGAAAATCGATGAATGTAGTCTTGAAAATAGGTTTCGCAAATCAATATAATCTTTTTGCCACAATTCTATAAAAAAAAAATTTGTTATTTGTTGATGTGAGTTTAATAATTAATTACAAAAATTGTCTAAATACTTTTTTGCACCATAGAACTCTTTTTTCTTAAAGTATGACCTACTCTAAAAAGAGATCTCTTACATAAATTCTCAAAGGCACAAGGCTTAACCAAGGCCTAAGAGGGGTTTGGAAATAGTTTTCAACCAACAATAGATGAACCTCGGTTATAACCTCATTATCTTAAGGCAGACCTTGTCATTCTTTGAGTCACCAGACCATCAGGGAAGCGCCGGACAAGCTTTCCAAGATTAAGGTTGTGAGAATGTTGATCGCCTAAATGTTAACGGTAATGTCCCAGAAGTCGTCAATTAGCCAAGTCGTCACCAAATATGATCTCGATCCAGGTTCAATTTGGTGGAGGTTGTCTAAGTGTGTAAATATGGGTGTTTTGAGAATTTTTTTTTAGAGAATAGATAGCGAAGGAGGTAGAGGAATGTGGATTGGAATTGGAGGTGATTGCAGGATTGGATTTTTGGGTTCACAACATTTATTAACTATTAAATTATTCAACCTATTTGTAAATTTTTTTTAATTTAATTAGACTTGTGTGATCCATTTATGTGTCACATCAGCACATAACATAATTTTTGACAGAATTGTTACGGAATGACTACATTGATTTAGGACACTTACTTACAGGACTACACTATTCGATTTTCAATTTTAGGGACCATTTTGATGTCGCAGATCAATTTCAGGAATCATTTTGATGTCGCAGGTCAATTTTAAGAACCATTTGTGAGAAAAAGTGACTTATGGGACCCATTTATGTGCCACATCAGTACTTAACGAAATTTTTAACAGAATTGTGAAAGAATGACCACATTGATTGATTTTCAATTTTATGGGCCATCTTGATGGCGAATGTCAATTTCAAAGATCATTTGTGATAAAAACAATCCACTCTTCAAAACAATAAATAAAAACTAATTTTCATGACTTATGATTGGTGCATTACTAGGACCCACAAAACATAACATTTAAAAAATAAGTTGACATCAAATTTTCTCATATGCCAAAATTGACAACAACAATAGATATGTCAATCCACATAGGATTGACATATCGGTTGGAGCTCCTATCTGCCTTCAAATTTTATTACGTGGCATTCCACTTAAGATTTGACATCTCCTTTAAAGATGATCATATATTTTCTATTAAAAAATAGTGAACTAGAAGAAAAACACTTCGATAGTTATAAATTTCCAACAAAAACACTTTAATAATTTAGTTTGAGAAAATAAAAAAATCGATAATTTATTCAGTTGGCATATTTGAAATGATTTTAATTGTGAAATTTTGTTTATTATTACAAAGTGATCTTAGTTTTATTTTTATTTTTTTTAATATTAGCAGACTTTGTATGTGAAAATTTCTAAAAGAACAACTAATAGAGCATGTTATTTAAGACCAACTCCACCAGTTTCTCGATACCTAGGCAACTGGGTGTCTTTGCTGCTTTGAGGATGAGATTGCATAGAAACGTATACATTGTTATTGTGAACTCTCGTGCTAATAGACAATAGCATAATCTTAAGTATAATATTTCTCTCTTGCATATCATTATATCATTGACACAAAGCGTAACAGTGAACAACATTCATACCGTAAACATTCTCTCCACAAAATTAAGGTAAATTGAAGTTTGAGAGCCAACTTGGATCTTTTTTCTCATCTGACAATTGAAACAAGTTCTTCATACATCAAATGTTATAAGGCGGTGCTGATAGATATATAGTTGAACTATAGAAACAAACAATATGAAATTTTGATACGTCTACTCTTCTGGAACCATTTTTCCTAACTAGTCCAATGAACCTGTCCAGGTTCATCCATATATTTTCGCAGACCTTTCCCCCAACACCGCAGGGCATTAACACTTTCTTCTTATTTTGTTTTTCCACACACCTCTTCATTTCTTAATTTGGACGTAGAATGCAATGTAATTAGCTTGGTTAATTGAATTGGACACGCACTAATTAATAAGGATTAAGTGGTAAGATAATAATTACGGTTCATGATTAAGAAAGGAAACAAAATAGCCGTTTCCTCTCGCATGAATTTGGTACAAAAAAAGAGAGACCACTGATGCTAATCTATCCTTAAATACAATAAATAAAAGGCAATCTAGCATTCGCTATGTGACATGCATGTAAGGGTTACCATAGTTGGGCCAGAAGTATCAACGTTGTGTAATCGTCAACTTTACAAGAGATGACATTGAGTATATAATCAGAGACTACGTTTTGTCGTGTATGTATAAGAATTCTCTTAATATATACATATTTATAACATTCGTATAACTTTCATCGATCACACATGATGTTTTTTATTATAAGAGTCTCAACATAATCACGTCCAAGTTCATCCCAAAATTGAAATATTATAGCGTAGGGAAGAATTATATGTTTATAATAATAAGGTAATTGAAAAACTAACCCCACCTTTAATAATTACCGAGAAAAACGTGACGACAGATCTGTTTATGCCGTAGGTTAGATTCAACTTTCACTAATCACATGAACAGGATTACATTATCCCTAATCAAAATGATTAAAGTGGAATGTACATACATTTAATATTGTCAACCGGTTTGCACGACTTATATGATCTTGTTTGGCTAATCGCAACAAATTAACCCTAGGGCGGAGCCCATTTAATCTCAAAAAGGTTGAATTTCAGCTTGATACGTTTCCGGGCCAACACGTTGTATCTAGTCGATTGGCTGGTGCGTGAGAACATACCTACAAAGATGAATCGGGTCGTGATATACCACAACGTTCATGATCATCTTACAAATCTAAAATATTATCAGATATGTGCTTGTATAAATTGGACTCGTGATTTCTCTCCTCCTCTCTTTCCAGAGGGAGAGAGAAGAGTCAGAAGACCCAGCAGCTCCTCCAATATTATTGTTTTTATTTATTTATTTATTTTATTAATATTATTGCAGCCAATTAATCCAGAGAAATTAAGAGGGAAAAAGAAAAAAGAATGGAGGGAAGTTGGAAGATGAACAGCTGCAGCACAAAAGGGAAGAAAGATGATCTTTATCATGTTATTCACAAAGTTCCTGCTGGTGATGGTCCTTATGTTAGAGCCAAACATGCTCAGGTTCGTTCCCAAACTTAGTACTCTTTCAATTGAGCCGTTTTTCTTATCATAGCGATAAAAAATCTAAACAACGAGAAAGAGAATTCGAAGTTTGGGTGTGTAGAAGGGAACACACTGCTGTAGCAAACTTGATTACGGCCAAGTCCGAAATCTAGTCTTTGGGGTCATCGTTGGTCAGTTCTTAAGCTGGTTCATGTCATAAAAACTCTGATCTTGCTTTTGCCGGATATGATGAGTTTGATTAGTAGGAATTGAGTTTGAATTACATGCTTAATTCTATGGCTAGGTTATTTTAGCTGCATATTTGCATTTTTCTATCTCGCTAAAAGAAAACATATATTTTTCGCTATAAGTCATGTGAAAAAAAAAATAAATAGATGAAAGATAGATCTCCAGCTATCCATCCTTAAAACACTCTCATTTCTATCTGCTTTTTTGTTTTGCGCGCCCTTTTGGCTTGACTCCAGCTACTCCAATTACCATGGAGATTATTGTTGTACCAAATCAAACATTTTTGTTTTGATGCTTCAATATGTCCTTAATTTTTCCCAATTCAAACACCTCATCAATTGAAAAGTACATGATTGTATTAAACTTCAAACACACTTTCTCTTTTCTCTATTCCCAAATTCACATCTGATTATTGCCTACCATGGAATCGAAATATCGACCTCGGTTTTCAATAATTTTATGGATGTTTTTAATAATTAATTAGGTTGTATATATGTGGTTGAGTGGTAAGTCAGATCTCAATGTCTTTCACAGGTGTAAATCACATCTCAAATGTATAATTAATTTACGTGGTAATTGATTACGGTATTTGTATCTTCACCTGGGCAATAGTGAAGTTTTACCCATAATTAAATACATATTTTATTTTCAAATCAGTACTATGGTTTAGTGGGTATTCTTTTTCATTTGTAAGTGAGAGGTTTTAGGTTCGAATCTCGTGGATAGCGAATTCGAATACTAAATTAGGTTGTCTATTACGTGGTTTAGCCAAACTCGTCATTCTCTTCGTGTAAAAATATATAGTTGTACTAAAAAAAAAAATACATACTTTAGTTAAACCAAATAGCTTAATCATTAATAAATTTTGTGAAATAGTTGACTTTGGGCTCGTAGAATGAAGAATATAAGTTGTTTATATACGCGCATACACTGTCGGTGTTTAAAATATCTGCAAAATTATCGATATTTTCGTCGAAATATCCAAAAAAATCAAGAATCAATATAGAAAGGGTGAGTGAATTGCAAACTTCACCTATATCGGCGGGATATAGGATAATCAATAAATACCGATGATATTTACTTATTCACTATAATAATTTGCCGGAACCCATTATAAATTTCAAAATTTTTAATTTTTCTTGAGCAATTTTTTATTTTTTATAAATTTCGATTAAATCTGAATGAGTTGATATACCCACCTCATTACAAATGTTTATAATTTTTGTCGAATGCAATTGATATATCAACAATAGACTTGCATATCGATTTTTCTACCTATATTGGAATTTTAAACGTTGCACACGGTGAATATTTTGCAATTTATCATAGAGATAGAGAATACAATGTTCTAACTAATTTAGCTAAGTTGATATCTGGATAGAAGTTAGAAGTTAGAAGTTTAAGCCACTTCAAACGTTATTTAGGTGTCATAATTGATACTAGGGTATGCATGCAAATCCTCCCATAACTTTTAACTCATTTGTTTTCTTTTTTCACAAAGATAAAAACTAATTATATATACATGCATTACGCCAAATCTCGCCGATCATAAATAATTGGCTGACTACTTTTTTTTCTTTTCTGCCAGGCATAAATGTAATAATAAATTTTGACGCAGTCTATCTGTTTAGTGTTGGCCCACTTGATCTGGACCAGTCTGTGAAAAACAGGGAGAGAGTGACAGTTTCTTCTATTTTATGGGCCTGTCCATGAGGGCCCAAATTAGGCCAACTTTTTAATTCTTACCAAACCTAATTTTTGTGTGCTATCAGCTAGTTGAAAAGGACCCAGAGGCAGCAATAGTTTTGTTTTGGAAGGCAATAAATGCAGGAGACAGAGTGGACAGTGCCCTAAAAGACATGGCTATGGTGATGAAGCAATTGGACAGAACTGGGGAGGCCATTGAAGCTGTCAAGTCCTTTAGAGGCCTTTGCTCCAAACAAGCCCAAGATTCAATTGACAATGTCCTCATTGACTTGTACAAGAAATGTGGCAAAGTTGAGGAGCAAATTGACTTGCTCAAGAGGAAGCTTAGGTTGGTATACCAAGGCGCCACCTTCAACGGAAGACCAACTAAAACCGTCCGCTCTCACGGAAAGAAGTTTCAGGTTTCGGTTACGCAAGAGACCTCAAGATTACTGGTGTGTTATGTTGTCAATTGCCTCGATTCATAATTTAGTAACATGTAATGTGACTTATTTGGATCCATTTTACAGGGCAATTTGGGTTGGGCCTATATGCAAAAGGGTAACTGCATGATGGCGGAGGTCGTGTATCAAAAGGCCCAAATGATTGACCCCGACTCGAACAAGGCATGTAATTTGGGCCTATGCCTAATCAAACAGGGCCGACACGAAGAGGCCCGTTTGGTTCTCGAAGACGTGGTACACAGTAGACTTCCAGGATCCGAGGAGAGCAAGTCGAGGAAACGAGCGGACGAGTTGCTAATGGAGTTGAGGTCTATGAATTGTTTGCCAGAGTCATTGGATGTATTGAGCCTAGATGATGATTTTGTGAAGGGGCTTGAGCAATTGATGAATGAATGGGGTCCGTTTAGATCTAAAAGGCTTCCCATCTTTGAAGAGATCTCTCAATTTAGAGATCAAGTAGCATGCTAATACCTAATAGTTTGTTCTTTTGTTCATATGTAGTTCTGTTAAAAATTTAAAAAGTGTGTGTGATTAGTTAGGACCACCAACAACAACAAAAACAGAGAAGTTGGGTTCACCAAAAAGAAAAAAAAAAAAAGAAAAAAAAAAGGAAAAGTTGGTGTTGTGTGGGTAAATTAGAATAAATTCCCTTTTGTACATAATGTGAGGGAGATGAAGTTTGTGTTGGAGAGAGTTAAGTTGGTAATGAGAAAGTGAATTGGGAACCAACAATTTAGTGGTTCTCGATTTGGTATCCAAATTTTATTTAATTCAGCGACTGTTTAAGATTCATATGTGTTAAACAAATTAACGGTTATGATGATGAATAATATTTTCATGATTCACTGTCAATATGATGACAAGTAATATTTCATGATTAACTGTCAATATGTTTGATTTATTTTTCCACTTAGTGTTATTCATCTTCACTTGTAAGTAAGAGATCTTAAGTTTGATTTTTGTCAAAGGCAACATAACCAAATTATTATGGCTAGCTCATGTGAGGCTTAACCCATCCCCCACCCCTTAGTCTAGATAATATCGTAGGTATTAGAGAAAAAAAAAAGACATAATTTATATGGATACATTTTTTAAATAATACTTGCATTCCTTCCTTAGGGATAATCTTCAAATCAAAATTAAGACATTGAACGGCTTTATGAAATTTCTACGATAAAGATATGTTATTTGCCGAAGGGAAATACAAGTATTATTTAAATACTTTTTACAAATGGTATTTATGACACACCCCGACCGAGATCAAGGCGTGCTGGCCGTCACACGAAGGTGACGTAGCCATGTGCGCGTGCGGAAGCTATGAAGATAGTAATATAAAAGTACGAATAATTAAAAACTAGTATATAAAGTACTAAAACAAGTGCTAGTGTATGTGAGACACAATTCAGAGCAAGTCTACAACAGTCCAAAAGGAAAAGATACGACATAAATACACCCGAAGGTGACCCTACAATGGTGAGTGTCTGTCAGAAATGCCGGGACGCCCTCTGGGAAAAACCACCGAACTTGCTAGACCACTAGAACCTGGAGGGGCGCAAAAACAAAAGTGTGAGTGGGCAAAAACAAAGCTCTTTGAAAACTCTTTAGCAAAATACATTCTAACCCCTCGCCGTAAAACCTGTATACTTCCCAGAAAATGAACATATATACGTATGTATAGATATGTCAATCATGCTCCAAAATATGCCATTCATGCTCGAGAATATGCCACAACAGAATCTCATAATCAAATATAAATGCTCAAGCGTAATTCACATCAATAACATATAATCTAGCAGCCGGGAGTCATCTAACATGACCTGTACGGCTGCATATAGAGCTCCAATCTCAACTCAATACTGAATCTGCACACGAGTCGGAACCACCTAACGTGGTCTGTACGACAGGCTGGGTGTAATATATATATGTATGCTCTAGTGCTACGATCACGTGAAGCTGGGCGATAAATCGCGGGTCACCTACGAGTCGGAACCACCTAATGTGGTCTGTACGACAGGCTTTGCACCTAACTTGGATCCAAGGCGAGCATGCGGTGCTGGTGAACATACACGTGAAGGCTGTGCCCTGGCCTCGGGCGGGAGCACTAACACCGGGGGTGCAGATTATGAGCTCTCTAACATCTCAAACTACTACTGCATAACAACATGAATACCACTTACCTGGCACTTACCTGTGCGTCCACAGCACCAAATACACATATATATATATATATGTATGCCACTACTAATACATGCGATGATGCGTAAACGACATTCATATGATGCATGGCATAAAACAAATAACCTTTTCTATTTAATTTCTGGGAATATAAATGTATATAGGTATATACGGAAAACAAAAGCCCACTCACTAATAATTAGAAGGGTCGTAGCCCCCCTGCCTCGAGTGTGTACGCTCGTCCTCGGGATACGTATCACCTATACGCGAAATAGCTACGAAAACGTTAATTTAAAGGCACATAACTAACTTCTCGTAATAACTTCTCATACATTGCTCAAAATGGACAAATGAATATACCAACGTGCTCTACACAACCTCAGGATCACACCCATATTTTTAGAATAATTTTTGGACCCCGCACGCGCCCCCACGCGCCTAAATAGGCACGGACCTACGCGCCCCCACGCGCGGCCACGTGCCATGCACACTGACGGCGTCAACTGACGCCGTCAGGAATATTCCGTTAAACTGACGGAATATTCCGTTAACCTTAACTGACGCCGTCAATTGCCGTT